>NC_061122.1:176936493-176986106 GCF_002878395.1 Capsicum annuum | reverse complement strand
AAGCAAAAATAGAGTAAGGCTTAGAGATGTCCTTAATACTTTTATTTAATTAGAGGTATTGAATTTTAATCTTGAAAATAAAATCGTTAAAAATAAAACTTTGTCACACAAATTTAAACTAATTAAGTGGAACAAAATAATTAATAACTTTAAGAAAAAGAAAAAAGAGGTGAACGAAACTACACCGTCCTAACTTTAGCTACCCCTACCCGCCCTAATAGAAACTTACAATTGCAAGCTATAGCTTCTATTTAGGCGATTACCATTTCATTAATCCAATTGAGTTGTTATATTAAAATCACATTGACGTAACTGAACCATGAACGTAACATGGGTCAATCTAATACATACTACATGTTTTATAAACGTTATCGTTAGTTTCCTCATTGCTATAATTAAAAGGTTTTGCAAAGTGTCGTCGATTTCAAGTTTAGATGTACGGCTGTTTTGCGGTAAGTTGATCGATAAGAAGGCAACAAATAATTTTTTAACTATATAACTTGGTTGGAGTTACAAACTCACTTTTTAAAGAGGCTTATTTGTAACTATCTTTTGTAAAAACACTTACACTAGATGATCTATGTATAATTAACTTAGATTCTTGATGAAATACTTATTGGAGTAGGAATTTTGGGGAAAATGTGAAGTAAAGAAAACGGTAATAATTTTAGGCGCAGAAAATTGCACCAACATATTTCGTATAGATTCATGATAATAGAACTACTTTGAAAAGAAAAGCACATAATTTTACATAATAAAGTGGAAATAAATAAACAAAAAACAAAGCTAACATAAATCACTACAGACTTACAGGCATCCTCAAGACACCTTCATGTCTTCATTTGACCAACTTAAAATTAAGATGAAGAAATTACTTTCTAGGTCCAAAATCATCCCAATTACTTTCACTAGGTGGTCCAATACTAGTTGAAGAATTCCAAAAATTCATCGGAAATCTCAGAAAGTCTTCTTCTTGATTATAATAATAACTTGATTGTTGTTGTTGTAATTCCAGTGATGTATTCGGAGAAGCAAAATTACCTCCTGATGATGATTGTTGATGATAAAAACTTGGTTCTGAAACCCCAAAATTCATCATATGATCAATATTATTGTTGCTGCCACCAGGAAGTAATTCTGTGTAGTGATGAACGTTAGGGAAATGTTGTTGATACAAATTAGGCTGAGTGACCATATGAGAAATTAAGTCGAAAATATTATTATTATTATTATTAATGGACGAATAGTGCTGCTGCTGATGATCGAATAATTGTTGTTGATGATGATGAGTTGTAGCAAGATATTGAGTATTTCCAGATTGAACTCTTTCAGGGAAATTGAGTTTGGCTTTGTTGCCTTTGAATCTAAGTGCAGCTTCATCATAAACAAGTGCCGCAGCTTCAGCAGTATCAAATGTTCCCAGCCACACTCGTGCAGCCTTCTTTGGGTCACGTATTTCGGCCGCCCATTTTCCCCATGGCCTTTGTCGTACTCCTCTATAATGTCGTTTTCTCAGCTGGTTCCCTTTTCATACACACACGATATCACAAATCGGTTTTAACATTTAAACACTCACTATATAAAAAAAAGTTTATCTATATTGGGCTGATTGTGTAGAAATCACTGACAGTGAATATATGAGATAAATCTATAAAAAGAATAATGTTGATAGTATAATTTAGTAAAAACGTAAAAGAAACTAAATTAAACAATCTAGTTGTTAAAAGTAATTACTTCCTCCTTTTAAAAAAGTAATTACTTCCTCCTTTTAAAAAAGAATAAGCTACTTTTTTTTATAGTCCGTTTAAAAACGAATGATCCCTTTTCCTTTGTGATACTATTTTAATTTTAATTTTCCACATGACATGTTTAGGACCACAAGATTAAAGGGCATTTTGGTAAATTTAACACAACTTTAATTTAAGGCCACAAGATTCAAAAGTTTCTTTATTTTCTTAAATTTTGTGTCAAGTCAAAGTAGGTTATTTTTTTTAAAACGGAGGAAGTACAATTCATGGAGCACGCATACTATCAAAATGGGTACCTGAAGACCATAAACGAGTTTTCCCTTTTCCTTATTTTGCTTTTGCTTTGAAGAAATTACACGGGAAAATTAGTTGAAGAAACAACTCAAGTCGTTTCATCTAGGAAGATGGATATATGAACAATCTTTTCATTCGAATAATAAACAATATTAAACTAACGAGTTTATATATATACACACACACCAGATTATAGTCACAGAAAAATACGACTTGCTTAAGAAAAAAACAACTGCGAGTATAAAACGCACCACATAATAAACGATAGCTAAGCCCCCTTGTTCTGTTAGTGAAGATCGATCATAACAAAGGTGCAAAAATATGTTCTTCTACTAATCAAAGAAAAATATACAAGTTCGTGTCCTACTGGATATACCTTGTTCTTGAATTTGATTCGTTGTTGCAACAGCTGATTGAGGTAGGGTTAATGGATTAATTCCATGCACGGATGACAATGAAGAAATATTTGTCGTAGCATTATTATTGTTTGTGTTTCCAATAACTTGAGAGAGAACAGAAACCATAGCAGACATATCATGCTGAGATCGCTCTGAATATATTGGGAAAATGGATTCATCAATATCCTCTTTCTCCTCCGATTCATTGGATGAAAAGGGCCTCTTCCCATGCCTTCGATCCACGGTTGCTACCTTTGCAATGATCTTTGATGGACCAGTTGACTTCAAATATCAGATGGTTAAACTGAGGAAAAAAATGAAGTTGAGCAACTACTTATAGATTTATTTTTAGTAGCTATGAAGAGAATTTAAAGGACATGAAGCAAATCTCTATAAGACCAAAAGATGCAAGATTGTGAAGAAGAAAATAGAGGAAGGAATTGCTTTCTAGGGTTTACTACTTATACTTGTGATGTGAACTCTCTTATCAGGCTATGTGTGGAAAGAATATATGTGGATGTGGCTCATCCTTTCGATTTCGGTGGCTTTTTTTACTATTTATGGATGAGATAGACTTTTTTTGGTAGTTACGTTCTTCTCTTATACTCGTTGTTTCTCAATTTATGTGTTGCACTGTCTTTTTTACTTTCTTTCAAAAGAATGTTATTTTTTAAATTTAATTAACTTAAAATGCACATGTCATTGTTAGTGGGTGTTTTGAGGTAGCTTATTTTTAGGTGCTTTTAGTTTTTAAGTATCTTTTTAATTTTAGAGCTGTTTGACAAAGTATAAAAATGCTTTTAATCACTTATTTTTAAGTCAAAATAAGTGCTTATAAGTCAAAAGTCAGAAGTAAGGTAATACCAACTTATTACTTTTAACTTTTGGCTTATAAGCTACTTATTAAAAGTCAATTCAATATTCAAACATATTTTTTCTAGTCACACCTACTTAAATATCTATTTAGCTCTTTTGTTTAGACGACATGTTCAAACATATTTTTTTTTTAACTTCCATTTCAATCAAACAATGCAATAAATCACTCGGCCAAACCCTAATTCATATATTTAATTTGGAAATGTCTTATTCATTAGGTCACTTAGTTAATCGTCTAGGATCTCACAATTATGGGAGCCATTTATATATATGGAGCTGTTCGCAAACAGGATGTGCATGTGAAATTTTAATTTACTTAATCAGTGAAGTAACTATATCATCATACCAATAGTATGGATCATCATCACTATCGACATATGAATATTCGTGAATAGAGTGGTCATCTTGAACCATATAGTCAATATTTTATCAAGAATTTTTTCTTGTAAATTTCTATTAATTTGATTACCATAAGAATGGTGATTAATGTTTTCTCATCTAAGAAAATAGTATAATAACTCATTAGACAGTATAAAGAACAAATTTCTTTATCAAAACCTTATAAATTATACAGAAAAACCTGTGTTTCTTTCAGCATACAAGTTCTGTGCAGAGTGTCAAATAGTTCTTATTTTATTCTGTTAATTTCAAAAATATTTGTAATATTTTTCAAATAATAGATTTTCCAAAGATGATTTTCTATATATTGAGAAATAAAAACAAAAGGGACACATATTTTGTTGACAGAAAGATAGAAGGGTTTGAACAAAAATGATTTGAACAAAAACGATAAGAAAATTAGACAAGATAGGTCCTAAACTACAACCCTAAAATAATTCAGGTAACAGAAAAGAAAACAAAATAAACTACTAGACCTCTTCCTAGTAGGGAGAGGAGTGACTTCTCAATTGCTCAGCCTGACAACTTAGCCACTGATTTGCATATCAACATGACTAGAGCTTCCACCATGATCAGACACATTCCTTTCAACAAATAAGTTCTGGGTCCCCATACTTGACTCATTGTTTCCCACATATTATATAGTACCACGTGCTGACAAAGAACTCTGTGGGATGGTTGAGGTGCCAACGTTTTGCACCACAATTAATTTTTCTTGAATTATTTTCTCTATTTATCTTTTCAAAATACGACAATCTTCAGCACCGTGACCTTGCATATTAGAATGATAAGCACATCGTACATTAGGATCAAAATATTTTGAATGTGGATCGGGAATATACCCAGGGATAGGAGTAATCATGCCCCATTGCCTCAATGTCTGGAACAAACTAGCATAGGACTCCCCAATTGGCGTGAAATTATCTTTTGCCTTCCTCCTCATTGCAAACTCTGGCCTCGGATGAAACTTGGATTTAGAGGTTCTTTGATAAATATGTGGTGGTCCAGGATGATGTTGAGTAATCGGTGCATGCCATTGCGGATAAGAAAACGGATGAGCATACAACTATGCATTTTTTAAAGGATATTGAGGAAGTGAAACGAAATATTTTGGATTTTGCAAAGAGGAACCTTGTTGCATGTGAGCATATGAATTTGATGTGCAAGCTCGAGATTGACACTGACAATATTGCTAGGTTGGACCTCTTGAGCTTTGCTTTGCCCCTGTAATAACAATAGGTACATTTTTTTTCTTCCCTTTTGTCCCTCTCAATTGATGGAAATATCGTCCCAAGTGTTTTACAGAATCCTCATACCTATCATGTTTCTCAAATTTCGATATCTCAAGTCTTGGAGAAAAGTTATCACTTGAAGACATGTCCCCGTCTTTATATGCAATGTCTTCATAATTCGTAATTTCCTGAGAAATTTTCGTAGCCTTTTCTGTGCTCTTTATTTTCCTACCCATTTTCTCTTGCTCTTCTGTCATGTTAGACTTCTTAGTAAGAAATTTTGGTGGTCCAACTAACATAGATGTGGGCTCAGGAGTATAATAGTGATCATCAAAAGTGTTGAACATCGACTTACTAGCAGATTGGGGAGGCACAATCGCCGGATCAAAAGCTAAGGTGGAAACCTTAGTAGAGGGTGGAGCAACAGAAGTAGAGACTATAGGTTGTGCTATCGATGTGCTAGATTTATACTGAAGATCTAGAGAATGAGTGATTGAAACATTTAGATTCTTTTGGCTTGGAATAGATTCTGGGGAATGTTGTGGCACATAACCAACAACAGAAAACTGACCTTGCAATTTTGGTAGAAAACTCAAGGTATTTATAGGGTCAATAGTGAAAAACGGCGGAGGAGGCATCCCACTGGCCCAAGCTCGATACATTTCCAACATTTGTTGCCTTAAACTCACAATCTCTTGTTTTAACCTCTCATTTTCCTAATTCTTTGTCTGATCCATGATTTCACTTTCTATATTCTTGCTGGACATGACTCTTTTTCCTGAATTTGGTGTAATATGAGGGACCAGTCAAAATACCACAAACCAACCACCTTAAATTAATTGTATAAGAAATAACAAAGGTGTCAGAATGCAATATTTTTTTAAAAATTCTTTTTCTTTTATCTTCTTTTTTTAAAAAGATCACCGAACCCATTAAGGAATGCCTACATATCTCAATAAAAATGAGAATCAGGTGTGCGTGGTTCTTAAAAATTGAAGATACGAAAAAATATACCTTTTTTTTTCTTTTTTTTGAATAATGATAAATTTATTTATTTATTAAATAATATTTTTTTTATTTTTGAAAACAACTTTTTTTTTTTAGTTTAAAAGGAAAGACAATCATTTTTTAAAAGATCATTGAATCCATTAAGGACTGCCTACGTATCTCAATAAAATGAGAATCAGGTGTGCGTAGTTCTTGAAATATATGTCATACAAAAACTCAGCATCAAAACCCCTAAAGGTTTAGGACTATTAAGATTTATATATATTTTTTGTTTTGTAAAAACTTAGCTTCATGATCCCTAAAGATTCAGGGCTATTAAGATATATAAAAATATAAAAATTGGACTTGAAGATTAGAAAAATAATTATGAAAGTAATCATATTTTTTAAAAACATTTCCCAATAAATCTATTAATAATTTTTCAAAAGATAGGGTCGTAATTTGAGAAGGACTTCCTACGTATCCCACTACGATGTGAGAATCAGACCCTCGTAGTTCATGAAGACCATAAAACTATGTTACTAAACTTTTTTCTTTCTTTTAAAAATATTTTTTTTCTTTTTTAAAAAAAAATGATTCACTAAATGTGAAGATAATTTAATCTCTTGCATTTTAAAGTTGCTTAAAGTTGGTCAACAAACAAACAACCTTTCAAATAAATGTCAAAGAGCACGTAAAATGCACATGTTGGTTTTTATAAAGTAGGTCACCTTTCCTAGACAGACCCGACCCCTGTGCTGAGTCCCGCTAAGTCAAATACATATGATGCACATAAAGCGGCACCTAATAGGAATAACCATATTCTGAGTTTGCAGTTCTTCTAAGTTTAAGCCTAAGAGGAATAGGTGTCTGGACTGGCTTACCCGAGCAGACACTCGAGCCTGGGAGGGACAACTTGGTCGGTAGCAGGGCAACATCGCCTTCGTTGTCGATCCGAACCCCGCCTAACATGTGTGACTATAATCCTTCACCAGGTGCCTTGACACTCCGGCTATCTCAAAAAGAAAGTAGGATGCGTACGTTGCATTCTTTCTATCCTATTTCAGAGACTCAGAAGGGTTGCAAAAGAGAAGATAGTATATAATACAGTTAAATCAATATCAAAGCTGTAAATAAGCAACAAGTAGCACATAAGGCCAACAAACATAATATCAACAATAATTAAAGCAAATATAAGTCAATATACAAAGCTCGAATTCTGGTAATCCCCAGCGGAGTCGCCAGATATGTCAAACCCCTTTTTCGCTCGAGGGATCGAGGTCGAAGGGTTTTTCAAATTAAAGCGACAGTTTTGAATATGGATTAATTTATTACAGAGTCGCCACTTGAAATTGAGTTATGGTGTTCCAAGTCACCTTTTTGAATCCCTAATCAAAAGGAAATAACTCTTTATTATGATCTGCGAACACAAAAGTTTGGGTAAGGAATTCTGTTGACCGAGGAGAAGGTGTGAGGCACCCCTCGAATCCCGTGGTTTTAGCACGGTCGCTTTATTGACTTATCTTGACTTAAATTATTTTAACAAATTATGTTAAGGCCTAAAATCGTTCATTAATTATATCGAAAATTTGTCTATTATCTTATATTTAAATAAATCAGTGAAAGTTAAAAAGTATTTATCAAGTTAATTTTAGAAAAATATTTGCCAAAGTGTATTTTTGACATCCTTGAATTTTGAATATCTCGGAAAGATGCGTACGCCGCATTCTTAATTGAGACGATCATTTAACGTACCTAAATTTTGCCTAATGTTAAAGGCATTGATTTGTCTTTTTTGTAAACTTATAACAAATTTATTTATTCAAAATAATATTTAATCTTAACAATATACTTGAACAATATTCAATTAAGACGATTAATTAATTTAATAAATAAATAATCATTAAATTCTATTAATAATAATATATATAAAAATAAAAGAATAATAAATAAATAAATAAATAATACACAAATTTACCCATATTATGCTAAATTTAATATTATCCTCAAAATTAATCTCTTTAAATTTATACAAAACCCAAATCATATTTTTATCAAATATATTTAAACACAAAAATTTCAGTAATCTAATTCAAACATAGATTCACGGAGAAAACAAGTAACCCAAAACAAATGATACATAATATATAAGTGAAATACGATTGTTTAAAATAATAAAGATTCAAACTAATGTCATAATTTAATCACCGCGTTGATAAGTATTAGAGATATTGTCACATTAGGAGATTAATATAATTCCTAGTAAAAGCAAAATACAGATTCCCTAAAACTACCTAAAAACTAATATTTTAATAGCCAATTTGCAAAAAATGATGTGGAATTAATATTATTGAAAAGGAAAAATTAAAATTAAATTGTTTGTACTACCATTTAACTAATAGTAAATAATTATTATCTTTTTTTGAAAGAAAATATATACATTTAAATTTTTTCTTCATGTTTTAGGAACAATAGAAACGGATGACATCGTTTTTCGGCAGATTTTGACGGCAGCAGCGGCTGATGGGTGTTTGATATAGTGTGTGAATGAATCAGTGTACAAATATATCAATATTCAGTAACACAATTGCATAACAAATAACAATAATTCAGATATTCAACTCCATACGCTAAATAATGCAGAACAAATCACTTGAACACTTTCATTCATACTTTTCTACAGTAAACTTACAACAAAAATGAGATGTGATTGAAATAAAATCTGTAAGTCAACTTTAATTGAATACAAAAGCAAGATGTCACCGAAATATTGAGCGGAAATATGAGACACGAATCACAACCTTTTCTCTTATTTATTTTTCTTCTCTGTTGTATTCACTCTGTTTTTTTCTTGTATTTTGATGTTTTCACTGTTGATATTTTTCTCTGTTTTTTTTATCTGGTTCAATGTCTGATCATAGAATGTCTGTTTTTTTTTGGATGAAGAGTCCTTTAAGTACAGGAATTTATTGGGGGAGCAGTTAATATTTTTAAGGGGAACCCTTATATTTAGGCAGATAAGGGGGAAGGGATTTTAAAATTTATTTATTTATTTATTTTATTAAAATATGATAATAGTGATAATAAATAAAAAATAATAATAAATAAAATAATAATAATAAATATAATAATAACTAATTAATTTTATATTTAAGAAAAATATAATAAAATTTACAAATAGTTAAAATAAATATAATAAAATAATATTAAAACTACTAATTTACTTATTAAAATTGAAAAAAAGAAAAATATTTTTAATTTTTATAGTATTTTTAAAATTAGAATAAAAATATAAACAAAATTCTCAACATTAAATTTATTTAGTTATTTACTTATTTATTATTATTTATTATTTAACTAAAAATTATTAAAATAAAATAAAATAAGAATAAAAAATATATCAGATTAAATATAAACATAAGTATTTAATATTGATAAACAAGTGGAAGATCAAAAATCACGTGTCTACATCCCCCTTGGAACATTCATCCTTGAATGAGACTGATTAAGCTGAGGAAAAATGATAGACTTAGTTTACACACTGAACATGTACACTGAAACATGACTACATGACTGAACTACTGACAAGCTGAGTTCTCCTACTGAACATGCATATCTGATGCATGGAATACATGACTGAAGCTATGATAAGCTGAGTTTTCATACTGAACATTGCATGAGTACATGACTGAATTGATTCGTGAATGCATGACTGAATATGCAACGGTTAGGAATACCAAGCTTACAATTGTAACTGAATCATGGAACTGAGTAAATCTAAGGAAGACTGTCACCTTAAGCTGAGAATACTAATGAACCTGCGATCATTTACTGAACATGAATGAACGAAAATATGAGAACATGACTTAGTCTAAAATATGATACATGAATTGAATATCATGAACTAAACTGATTCCTTGAATATATACCATGCCATGGGAATGGTCATACGGCTGAGATTGGAACGAGAGAGTCAACTTATGAGTATTTACTTTAAACTGGATCTTGTTACGTGAAGAGAAAATAGAAGGTTTAGGACATGAAAGCTCGGAGGTTATAATGTATCTCCCTCTTGGGACACTATGTCTCCCGAAGAATGCTGACTTAGCTGGGATACTGAGGCAAGGTTGAGACGATACACGGGGCACCTACGAACTAAATCGTGACTGAATATGTGAGATCTGAAACTGAGGCATGATACATGAACTGAGCTGAACTCACAACTACTAGGATGCTCTATCTTAGAACAATCATGTTTATGAAATTGCGAATAGTACGACTGGGTGAAAAGATGGGGAAACCATACGAACTTGTCCGCCTGACTGCTAAACTGAATTATTAGCTCCACGGACTAACTCATACTGACGTTACTACTAAAATCTAAAAGTCTGACTTGGTTACTTGTTCTACTATCTCCCCCTTAGCTTAGGGCCGTTATTCTAAGTCTGTGAGCAACTTAATAAGATCTAAATCAAACTGAAACCACTTTACTCTAGAGTCTGAGATACAATAATACTCATAAATACCAAACTCATCCTGAACGACTACACCTAATAATATAAGGTCAATAGCTAGTACTTCCTTTTAATACATGATTCTTAGCTTTTTATTGCCCCAACAATCATCATATAGCAACCTTAACACTGACTAATTAGAATTCTCAACTCTTTTTTCTACTAGTTTAATCTAGAGATCTAAACTTAAATCAACTGAAACTGAGGTACTACCCCTTTATTTAAGGACTAGTCCATCAAGAAACCGAAACTGAATGACTCTATTACTGAACTCAACTAATGGAATTTTCCTGATCACTGAAACCGAGCAATTTATATATACTTGTCTGGCCATGATAGACTGACCCACTAGGGTAGAGACCGAAAATGGTTCTGTTAAGACTTTTGGTTTGACTTAAAGTTGATTGCTATGCAAGCAGTTACAAGAAATAGAGAAGCTCCTGGATCTAATAAGGCATGAATATGTAAATGAAAGATCTGTAATGTAACGTACCAATGACCACATCTGGAGAATTTTCCTAATATTGTCTGGACTGAAGTGCATAAATCCTATTTTGGCGTTGCACACTGGAGGCATTGAAAGTAGCACCCTGCTGATTCGGGCAATCGGACTGAGATGAAGGACGGTTGTACTGATCTTGTTGGCACAATATTTTCCCCTTTGAGCCATTACTCTACACCCCCACATGATATGGCCTGCCTTACCACATCCAAAACATACATCACTACTAGCTCAACATGTACCTAGGTGATGTCTACCACATTCTTCACAAAGCGGATGGGTACGATCACTGCTCACACTACCCTGGGTTTTGGAGCCTGGTGCTCTATCATGACTGTCATTACTGAACTTCGGTACTGGTGCACTAGCTGAGGATGGAGCTGGAACTGAAGATTTTAGATAAAACTAGGAACGGTTACCGCCATCTAACTTTCTAGGAACGGGTACCGCCATCTAACTTAGGCTAATAGAATTGAAAATACCTGTTCTAGCTCTCTTATTCTCTCTCTCCTTCTTCTTAAGCTTCTGCTCCTCAATCTGTTGAGCATGGACCATAAGCCTAGATATGTACATCTCCTTAATCAACATCGCAGTTCTGCACTTCTTAATCACACTATCTGACACTCCAGACACGAACTTGCTCATTCTGGACCTATTTTCTGCTACTACTTGGGGAGCTATAATGCCCCGTAAAATCTTCTTCCATTCTGAGCCTTAGTGCATATTTGGTAAAGCGAAAATCCGAGTTAAAATGTTTCAGAAATATCCTCCCAAGTATGAAATACTTTGAATCATGTGGGAATCTATTTGAGCATGGATTAAGATCATAGAGGTCCCCTAATTCATGGTCGAGATGATAATATTCTTATCGTTCAAGTTTTAGTGACCGTCAAAATTTGGGTCAACTTCAATCGACCATTACTCCTTGTATATATCGAATTAGAGGACCTACTATATATCAAATGAAATCTCTTTGAATTATCTTTCCAACTATACTAATTTCATCAAAAACCGATATCAGACCAAAGAGTTATGCCCATTTTACTCCAGCATGTCAATCTGGAAAAAGGGTGACGACGTTTCTGACGGCCTATCACGTTTTTGACGATATTTCTGACGACGTTGTCACATTTTTGATGACATTTCTGATGACGTCGTAAGCCTTAGGCAGAAAATAAAAAATTCAACCTTTTTTTGATGACATTTCATGATGGTCTATCATGGGTCTGACGGCCTGTCACAGATGTCGTCAGCTATTTTTTTCAGCAATTTAAAGACATTTTTGCTAGGATATTTTGGTCATTTCCCACCTTTTGTGAGCCTCTACAAATATGAGAACCCTCATTCAAATCCTAAATTCATCATTTTTCTCTTCCAATTCTCTCAAGAATATCTATCTAGGGTTTTATCAAGATCCTTAATCCTTAAAAAAAAAATCATCCATAAATTTTTCAAGGTTTCTTCAAGAATCAAGTTCCTCATAGTGTGGGCTTCAAGGATTATTTATTACAAGTACGGATAGAGTCTCAAGTATTAGGATTCATTCAATTTCAAAGATTAAGGTATGTAGACGTTGATTCTTGGGTCCCTTTCATCCAAGAAGCTCAAGAACCCTTTTTAAAACTAAAACATTTTTATGTTTATGAGTTGTTAATGATTTGTATGAGTTGAAATTGGTGTTTAATGTGTTTTTGAGTTTTGATTTATGTGTGCCTAAAAAATTTATGAGCTTTGACCCTAGTATGTGGAATTCATGTGATGTTTGTAATAGACCTTCTTAAAGTTGTTTTTCCATGTGATGTGTTCATGACTTTTGGGTGTAGAAATGGTTGAATAAGTGAAGAATGTTCCCCATAGGTTTGATAAAGAGCTTAGGTGAAACATAAGAGCCATTATAGTATGTTGAATGTGAAACTCCAAATTGTGAGCTAGTCCATGCATTCCTAGTGTTTGATAAAATGCCTTAGTGAGTGAAAAATGCCAAGATAACACGAAATCACCAAGTAGGTGTAAAAATCGGTCATGTCTAGTGGTTGTTGAAAGACCCTGGTGAACAAGTCGAGATATGATATTAGTAAATTCCCCGATTATGTGCTCTTTGATATATGCTAAGTTTTTAATACATGTCAAGTAGTTAGTAAGTAAGTTGTGACATGATAGTATGAAGTTTCCCCAAGCCATATGATACCCAAATAGGTGTCAAGACTGATATAGGTATGAAGTACTTGATGTAAGACCTTCTTGAATAGGGTATAATCTAATAGCATGTATTCTCTACGCTAGTATATGTTGATGATTTCTAAATGCTTGAAGTGACTCTGTAGTAATTGTGGTGATGAATAGAGGTTTGCGATCCTTAAATGCTTGAGGTGATGTCTTAATGAACTCTTGTGATGATGCATCAATGCTTGTGATAATACATGAATGATTGTGATGATGAATGAATGATTATGCTTTACTTTTATGCTATCGAGTCCTGGGGGTATTTATACCCGACAATAGAGCTGTTGTGTAGAGCCCGTTTCAGTTTCTCAATAACTCCAGTCGAGCCATGATTCTCAGAACTCAGTGAACTATAGAACTCTGTATCTTTAGACAAGTGCAGAACTTAAGAAAGCTCAGTAATCTCAGTTATCTCTGTAATCTCTGTATCGCTAGTAATCTAGCCTCAGTCCTATAATCAGCTCAGATCTAATAGTATTGTCCTATAATCAGCTCACATCTAATTGTATTCAAGTGATTCAATTCTAATCTCAGAAGCAATTCGAGTAATCTATTCAAGCTCTACATTGTTAGTAAGATCTTTTGAGAAACATGATCAGTATTAGATTCAGTTCAGTTGTGTTCAGTCAAGATTTTAGTTCAGAGTCTTTCAGTTGGTAGTAAAAGCGAGCACCGAGAGAGGAAAGAGATGGCGGCTCTCCCATCAGAGAGGCCGAGTTGTTAGGAGCAATCCCTGAACTCTAGAACTGCGTAGCCAATGCAAGATGCAGGAGTATCCCGTAAGTAGAGGCTATCACCATCAGAGAGGTTTGACTATTATATTGCCTTAGGCCGACTTTTTGTGAGGGTCATCCCGTCAGAGAGGCTTGACCAGAGAGGTCTTTACCCGTGGAACAGTATTGACACCCTTCCAGTTGGGGTCACAGGTTGGACCCCACCTGTGGTAGGTTTGGGCATATTGGTTAAGTAACTACTTCCCATAGTTGCAGTTTCAATATCTATCTTTAAAAATCAGGACTGTCAGATACAATCATCCATCTTTATAAAGAACTCAGATAGTTCCATTGATTCATAGACTATCCCGTCAGATAGGCTTGGTCTCATATACAGATGTTTATTATCATATCTAGAGATATCCCATTAGATAGGCTTGATCTCAGTCTCAGACCATGTTGACTATTCTTATTATCATATCTAGAGATCTCCTATCAGATAGGCTTGATCTCCATCTCAGATCCTTTATTATATTGAGTATTTTTGTTGTCAGATTCGGACATGATCATACTTCTTATCATTGATAATCACTTCCGGAATAATCTGTTAGCAAAGTTGATCTCTAATTTTATTAGTCAAAAGCAGTAAGCTCAGAGTTTAGTCCTTGATGTAAGCCCATCCATATCCTCAATTATCAGTATCAGATGAGTCAGTGATTCAGTATCTCAGTGTCAATAGTAAGTTCAGTCTGCAGTAAAGTGGTATCTGAGTTTCAGTATCTAGAGTTGCGATGATTATATTCATGTTCTGTGCATTCATGTATGTGTTCTCATGCGGCATTTTCATGATTATTCAGCTTAGATATTGTGCATGCATGAACCTTTGTATTATCCTACCCCGTCTACATACTTAGTACATTTCTGTACTGACGCATTTGCGCTATGATGTTTTATTTGACACCATAGGTTCAGAGGCTCAAGATTCAACGTATCCTCAACAGTTTAGTCCCAGACAGCAGCAGTAACAGTGAGTCCTTTTCTTTTGAGGACGAGTCTTAGTTTACTATTATTGTTTTAGACTTTGTTTATTTTTAGTTGACAGAGTTAGTAAGGGATATGTCCTATCAACTCTACAGTTCAGACAGTTTAGAGGCTTTTCAGACGGACGTATTAGTATTCAATTATTTGTATTATGAGTATTCATAGATGTATTGAACCTTATGGCTAGTTTCCGTATTTATTTCCGATATTATGCAGTATACATATACAGATATCAGTAAAGGGTTAGCTGTGGTTCTTCGGGGTCATAAGCACCGTGTGACATCTCGGGATGGGATCTCGAGGTGTTACAAGCTTAGTATCAGAGCCTAAGGTTCAAGAGTATCCTAGGGAGTCTGAAAAACCTCATCTAGTAGAGTCTTGTGCATGGGTGTGTAGCGCACCACATTTATGTACAAGAGGCTACAAAATGTTCTTAGGAGCAGTTTCCCTTCTTTCTGTGATCATTTCATGTGAGCGAGCATGAGCTCAAGTTGATCCTCAGTCTAATCCACTTCATTCTTTCATTTAAAGAGTATGCTTCCTCGTAGAGATTTTGTCTGTGGGGTCGACGATCAGCCCCCTCAGCTAGTAGATCCTGAGAATAAGAGTCTCACATACAGAGTTTCAGGCTGCTTTCCAGGCGCTAGCCCAAGCTATGACTAATGTTCATGGCAACCGTCAGGCTGTAGTCCCACCTCAACAAGATGGGAATTCTACCGCAACCAGGATTAGAAGCTTCATGAAAATAAACTCACTCAAATTCTTTGGGTCAGCAGGTGAGGATCCGCAGCTGTTTTTAGAGGAGGTGATCACCCAGATTATACATGTTTCTAAAGAGGAGAGTGTTAAGTTAGCATCTTATAGGTTGAAAGATATTGCTCATGATTGGGTAGCGATGTGGGAGTAAAGTAGAGGGGAGAGTGCAGCTCCCGTGACTTGGTTAGAGTTTCAGAGTGCCTTTCTAGATAGGTTTTTCCCGTTAGAGATAAGAGAGTCTAAGGTAGAAGAGTTCATGAACCTAAGGCAAGGTTCGATGACCGTGAAAGAGTATTGTCTTAAGTTTAACCAATTAGCTAAGTATGTTCCCGACTTGGTAGCTGGCCCTAGAGCGAGTATGAGTAAGTTTTTGTCTGGGGTGTCGAGTTATATATTGAAAGAGTGTAGAGCTTCCATGCTCAATAGATATATGGATCTTTCTAGGCTAATGATGCATGCGCAACAAATTGAGGCAGATAAAACAAAAGAAAAAGAGAGTGAGTAAGAGAGCCAAGACAGGTAGTCATGGTTTCTCACAGTCAGGGTCTCAAGGTGGTAGTAGTTCTCAGTATGGTTAGATATTTTTAGTTCCAGCTCCATCTTCAGCTAGTGTACTTGC
This sequence comes from Capsicum annuum, assembly GCF_002878395.1. NCBI lineage: Eukaryota > Viridiplantae > Streptophyta > Magnoliopsida > Solanales > Solanaceae > Capsicum > Capsicum annuum. The sequence continues at coordinate 176,969,804 of NC_061122.1, read as the reverse complement.
ACTTATGTTTAGGGGTGTCAGATATAAGAGAGCGCCAAGCTCCAAAGCCCAAAGTAGTGCTAGTGGTGTTCGTACCCATCCGCATTGTGAAGAGTGTGGCAGGCGCCACCAAGGTGTCTGTAGAGCTGGTAGTGATGTATATTTTAGGTGTGGTGAGCCAAGCCATAGAAGGCGAGAATGTAAAGTGTTGACTCAAAGGGGTAGACTTTATGTGTTTCAAGCTCGCCTTGATCGGGAAGGATTCCCTAAAGTAGACCCGGGTATGTTATAAGCCCTTCATCTTTATGACATGCATTGATAGATCCTTTGCTCCCATTTTGATCTTATGTTAGCACGAGTCATGCATGAGTTTCTGATCTTGATCGGTCAATTATGACCCAGTTTGTAGGTGCCCCGCGCACCGCTCTAGTATTTCAGCGAAGTATGTTTAGAGGGACATAGAGTCCTAAGGGGGAGATACCCCATAGTATTATGATGTTGCATTCCATTATATTTATCTTGATGCATGATCAGATTTTCTTTATGAAGTTGGCATCAGTCATTGTTGCATTGTCAAGTCATGCTTTCAAAAGTCAGCTTAGCCGAACATTCATGCATTAGATATGCACATTTAGTAGAAAGAGTTCAGCTTGTCAGCGTGTGTTCAGTCGTGTATTCATGAGATCATCCCAGTTATGAGTCCATGCATCAGATATGCATGTGTATTATGGGAATTCAGCCATGAGTATCATCAGTCGAGTATTCCATGTATCAGATATGCATGCCCAGTGTAAGAACTCTATTGGTCAGTTGTTCCAGTTGCATAGTCCTGATCTGAGATGTTTCTATTTCTTGAGTAAGTTTTGTTGATCCGTATTCTTAGTCTATCAAGTGACATTCAGGGACGAATGTTCTCAAGGGGGAGATAATGTAATGCCCCGCAAAATCCTCTTTCATTTTGAGCCTTATAACATATTTGGTAAAGCAAAAATCTGAGTCAAAATGTTTCAGAAATATCCTCCCAAGTATGAAATACTTTGAATCGTATGGAAATCTATTTAAGCATAAATTAAGATCATAGAGGTCCCCTAACTCATGGTCGAGTTGAAAACTTTCCTATCGTTCAAGTTTTAGTGACCGTCAAAATTTGGGTCAACTTCAATCGACCATTACTCCTTTTATATATTGAATTAGAGGACCTACTATACATCAAATGAAATCTCTTTGAATTATCTTTCCAACTATACCAATTTCGTTAAAAACCGATATTGGAGCAAAGAGTTATGCCTATTTTATTCCAGCATGTCAATCTGGAAAAGGGTGACGACGTTTCTGACGGCCTGTCACGTTTCTGAAGACATTTATGATGATGTCGTCACATTTTTGATGACATCATCAGTCTTTGGCAGAAAATAAAAAATTCGACCTTTTTTTGATGACATTCCGTGACGGCCTATCACGGGTCTGACGGCCTGTCACGGATGTCGTCAGCTATTTTTTTTCTAGTAATTTAGAGACGGTTTTGTAAAGATATTTTGGTCATTTTTCACCTTTTATGAGCCTCTATAAATATGCGAACCCTCATTCAAACCCTAAATTCATCATTTTTCTCTTCCAATTCTCTCAAGAATATCTATCTACGGTTTTATCAAGAACCTTAATCCTTCAAAAAAAAATCATCCATAAATTCTTCAAGGTTTCTTCAAGAATCAAGTTCCTCATAGTGTGGGCTTCAAGGTTTATTTATTACAAGTACGGATAGAGTCTCAAGTATTAATTTCGAAGGTTAAGGTATGTAGACGTTGATTCTTGGGTCCTTCTCATCCAAGAAGCTCAAGAACCCTTTTTAAAACTAAATGATTTTTATGTTTATGAGTTAATGATTTGTATGAGTTGAAATTGGTGTTTAATGTGTTGTTGAGTTTTGATTTATGTGTGCCTACAAAATTTATGAGCTTTGACCCTAGTATGTGGAATTCATGTGATGTTTGTGATAGACCCTCTTGAAGTTGTTTTTCCATGTGGTGTTCATGATTTTTGGGAGTAAAAATGGTTGAATAAATGAAGAATGTTCCCCATAGGTTTGATAAAGAGCTTAGGTGAAACATAAGAGCCATTATAGTATGTTGAATGTGAAACTCCAAATTGTGAGCTAGTCCATGCATGCCTAGTGTTTGATAAAATGCCTTAGTGAGTGAACTGTGCCAAGATAGCATGAAATCCCCAAGTAGGTGTAAAAATTGGTCATGTCTAGTGATAGTTGAAAGACCCTAGTGAACAAGTCGAGATATGATGGTAGTAAGTTGTGACATCATAGTATGAAGTTTCCCCAAGCCATGTGATACCCAAACAGGTGTCAAGACTGATATAGGTATGAAGTACTTGATGTAAGACCTTCTTGAATGGGGTATAATCTAATAGCATGTTTTCTCTGCACTAGTATATGTTGATGATTTCTAAATGCTTGAAGTGACTCTGTAGTAATTGTGGTGATGAATAGAGGTTTGAGATCCTTAAATGCTTGAGGTGATGTCTTAATGAACTCTTGTGATGATGCATCAATGATTGTGATAATACATGAATGATTTTGATGATGAATGAATGATTATGTTTTACTTTTACGCTATCGAGTCCTGGGGGTATTATTCCCGACAATAGAGCTGTTGTCTAGAGCCCGTGTCAGTTTCTCGATAACTCCAGTCGATCCATGATTCTCAAAACTCAGTGAATTATAGAACTCTGTATCTTCAGAAAAGTGCAGAACTTAAGAAAGCTCAGTAATCTCAGTTATCTCTATAATCTCTGTATTGCTAGTAATCTAGCCTCATTCCTATAATCAGCTCATATCTATTAGTATTCAAGTGATTCAATTCTAATCTCAGAAGCGATTCGAGTAATTTATTCATGCTCTGCATCGTCATTCAGATCTTTTGAGAAACATGATCAGTATCAGATTCAGTTCAGTCAAGATTTCAGTTCAGACTCTTTCAGTTGGGAGTAGAAGCGAGCACCGAGCGATGGAAGGGATGGCGGCTCTTCCGTTAGATAGGCCGAGTCATTAGAATCAATCCCTGAACTCCAGAACTGCGTAGCCAGCGCAGGATACAAGAGTCTCCCATCAGTAGAGGCTGTCATCGTCAAAGAGGTTTGACTATTATATTGCCTCAGCTCGACTTCCTATGAGGGTTATCCCATCAGAGAGGATTGACCAGAGTGGTCTTTACCTGTGGCACGGTATTGACACCCTTCCAACTGGGGTCACAGATTAGACCCCACCTGTGGTAGGTTGGGGTATATCATTTAAGTAACTACTTCCCACAGTTGCAGTTTCAGTATCTATCTTCAGAAATCAGGACTGTCAGATACAGTCATCCATCTCTATAAAGAACTCAGATAGTTCCATTAATTCATGGACCATCCCGTTAGATAGGCTTGGTCTCATATACAGATGCTTATTATCATATCTAGAGATCTCCCATCAGATAGGCTTGATCTCAGTCTCAGACCATATTGAGTATTTTTATTATCATATCTAGAGATCTCCCGTCAGATAGGCTTGATCTCCATCTTAGATCCTTTTTCTATTGAGTATTCTTGTTGTCAGATTGGGACATGATCATACTTCTTATCATTGATAATCGTTTCTAAAATAATCTATTAGCAAAGTTGATCTCTAATTCTGTCAGTCGAAAGCAGTAAGCTCAGAGTTCAGTCCTTGATGTAAGCACATCCAGATCCTCAGTTATCAATATCAACTGATTCAGTGATTTAGTATCTCAGTGTCAGTAGTAAGTTCAGTCTACAGTAAAGTGGTATCCGAGTTTCAGTATCTAGAGTTGCGATGATTGTGTTCATGTTCTGTGCATTCATGTATGTGTTCTCATGTAGCATTTTCATGATTATTCAGTTTAGATATTGTGCATGCATGAACCCTTACTTTAGCATACCCCGTCTACATACTTAGCACATTCCTGTACTGACGCATTTGCGCTATGGTGTTTTATTTGACACCATAGGTTCAAAGGCACAGGATCCAGTGTATCCTCAGTAGTTCAGTCCTAGTTAGCAGCAGTAGCAATGAGTCCTCTTATTTCGAGGACGAGTCTTAGTTTACTATTATTATTTCATACTTTGTTTATTTTTAGTTGACGGAGTTAGTTGGGGACATGTCCTATCAACTCCACAGTTCAGACAGTTTAGAGGCTTTTCAGACGGACGTTTTAGTATTCAGTTTTCTGTATTATGAGTATTCATAGATATATTGAACCTTATGGCTAGTTTTCGTATTTATTTATGATATTATGCAGTATACAGGTACAGATATCAGTAAAGGGTTAGCTGTGGTCCTTCGGTGTCACAAGCATCATGTGACATCTCGGGATATGATCTTGGGGCGTTACAGGAGCATACCTGGATAACTGAGTAAACTTAAGAGAATACTCTTTCACACTCATACTATCTTGCCTATCTTGCCTGATATTAATGAACTCTAACACCTTAGCTTCTCTCAGCTCTAAGGGAAAGAACCTATCTAGAAAAACAGTAACAAACTCTTCTCATTCTATAGGCTTTGCATCTGTGCCTTTGTCTACCTTCCACAACTTAAACTACGTATGAGCTACATCTTATAGATTATAGGCAGCAAACTCAATACTCTCACTGAAAGTCACTCCCATAATATTTGTGACTTTCTAAACCTGATCGAGGAACTCCTGTGGATTCTCTTTGGACTTAGATCCTAAGAATAGGGGAGGATTTATTTGGGTGAAGTCCCAAATCCTGGCAGCAATAGTATTAGCCACTGGATTAGCCTAAACAATAGCTGGCCGTTCATTCTGTACTGTGACAGAATTGGCTAGAGTAGTGAATGCAATTCTGAATTCTGCATGAGAGAAGTATTCGTCTAGGGGATCTGCCTGAACGGGGTGAGGTGCTGACTAATTTCCAGTTTTTCTTTCGTTAGTCTTTTTGGGAGGGATATTCTGTAATCGGAAGGAAGAAAAGAATTAGATTGAGAGTTTAACTTGAGATTATGCTCACTCGCACGACATGAACACTGAAAGAAGGAAAACTTTTTCAAAAATATCTCATAGCCTCCTTTCCATAAGTGTGGCGTGCTACACACCCATGTACAAGACTCTACTTGATGCGACTTTCAGACTCCCTAGGACTCTGTTGAACCTTAGGATCTGATACCAAGTTTGTCACGACCTGAGCCGAGGTCCTGGCCGCGACGGGCATCTCGAACCATCAAGGACCGAGAGACCCCTGAACTCCTCAACCCACTAGTGATATTGTTCGCTCTAGGCCCAGGCCTTCATGTCTTTAAAATGCATTACTATGGAGTAAGACTTTCTTACTTATATACCCAGCATCCCTCCTGTGTTTTTTCAATGTGGGACTCCTTCCTTAGTTGAGGTGTTACATCATGTTTGTCCAATTATCTTGGTACGATAATTAAATTAATCTAAGCTTTTAATTTTGACACTGTGATTATGAATATCATTGAGAGCATTATTTTGTGTATCATTTTCTGTTTGAAAACATGGTGCAGTAGCATTAGAGTTTTTACTATTGTGTTCTTCAACAAGTTCATGTAAATAATGTATGTCTTAATATGCACAAAAAAAGAAACTGTTTCTTGTATTGAGAAAGCTGTGTGCTTACTTTTATGTCTCAATTTTTGTTCTAGCTGGTTTGTTTCTAAAAAAGCTCTTTGAAAAAGGCAACATGATCCTGTTCAATAAGATACATCTTTTGGTGACTACAAGTTTTTATCTCTTAATTTCTGAACAGCTACAATTATCTAATAATCTTGCTTTGTTGAATTATAGTGTTATTACAAAGTTATAAATGCAAGATACATATATGATCTAGAGGAAACATATATCTTCTTCCTTTCACTTTAAGAATGGCAGGGATACACCTCATTTTATTTTCTTTGCTGTTTCTTCATTATGGGATGAAAATTGCAGTGGTGAAATACTAAAGTGACGGAGTTTATCATATATAACAACTTGTGGAATTTGAGAATCTCCAATTTATTCTTCCCCCTCAATTAGTTTTACATATTTCAGGAGATTAATATTTCACCTGATACTATTGCTCAACCAATCTGGTTATCTAAACAAGGTGATTAGTTCACAACGAAACCTATTTTGTTTTGATCATCAAATTGTGCAACTACTAATGCTTGTACAATAACTATTAAGTTTGTTTCTTGAGGAATAAAAACACAGTTATTGCTATCTCTACCTCCAAAGTTTTATGGCATTGCAGAAAGCTCATCAATTATTTTGAATGTTGATTTTATTTTGTCAGGAATCTCATCATCTGTAACCTCTAACTCTTTTTTTAGCCTCTTACTCTTTTTTTTCCTCCTTGAAACACGACCACTAACAATTGATCCTTGCAATTGTCTAGGTACTTTTTTGCCAAGGCCAACAATCTAAACAGTATAGCATGTAGATATGTAACATAAATAATACAATCCTAGATGTAAATAATATCATTTATTAATAATATAATATCTATGGAAATAATGTATCGTTTAGCTAACAAAAATGTTACTAGCACGGGCCACCGCCATTTAGTCTAAATATATAATCCATGTGTCCACCTGAAGCCTACTTCTTGAAGCTTTATTCAACTGTACTGTATGAAACATTAATTACTCTTGATTTCTTGATTTTCCTGTGATTAATGAATCAAAAAATTATCAGGTGATTACTTCTGAACATGTAACGCGATTTATACCTATATTTTGAAATTTTGGAAATTTTTTTGCAAATTAAAGCGTATATACCATTATAACTTCTCTCTTTTTTTTTTTTTTTAATTCTGGGTAGTGTATCTATGTTTGTTTGTATATATATACTAGTCTGAGGAAACGTGCGTTGCATGTTTATCCCAAGTTATTTAATACAAAATCTAAAATGTTAATGATATATTATAAATGGTACATATATGTTTACAAAATAAAAATAAAAAAATAAAAAGGTAACAACTCTTAATTTTAATTAAATATTCTTGTAAATTAGATACCACTTTAGTGATATATACAATACTCTAATTTAAGAACAAATTAAGCATATACTTGAATATAGAATCCGAAGCCTAAAGAATAATTTTTTTTATCAAAATTTCTAAAGAGGCAATGAAAAATGGTAACAAACTAAATGGATAAAGTTAATGGGAAACCACACGCCTTAGTGCATCGGTTAATGATGCTGCTATTTTTTTTATAAGACGTGACAGGCAATATGCTTTGTATCAAATGACTTGATGTAAGATCGATATTACCCACACTTTATAAGAACGCATTCTTAAAGAGTTGACAAGGGAATAAATTTATTTTGAGTTCACCATTACCAACTCTAATATAATTCCACACAACTCTAATGTGATTTTCTAGTTCAAAGGTCAGCCATCAATATCAACTTCTGAAACCATAAGTTACTAAATATACCATTGAAGAATATTGAATCAATGAATTTATTATATTAATGATTAATTCCAATTGATTGATCTTCCCAATTGATTAATTTACTACCCATGGTGCAATTTCGAAAAGATGGTTATCTACACTTTTACACAACATATTCATTTTCAATTAAAATCACCACACAAAAACAGCCTCACGCTATATCAAATGGTTCACTCCTTTTCTTTTACCTATTTTTACATGTCACACGACCTCTAAAACAAATTTGTGAATGACGAATTAACACCATGCATTTGGATGGTATCTTAGCAGACGAATTGATATCATATTTAGGCAATGAGTTAGCAATATAATATTTACCACATGAATTAGTATAACATGTTACATTAGAATATATATATATATATATATATACACACACATGCACACAAATATATATATATATAAATAACAATGACATTAAACTAAATTTATATACATTTAAATTATGCGAATAATACTATATATCAAATATATTATTGTCTGTTGTATAATAACTAAAGATCATACTTCATAAAAATAAATTTGTTTAATCCTTTATAGGTGTTCTTTGTGCTTCGTATATAATATGTTATATTAGTGTACGTCAAAAAGTTCTATTATTTTATTTCCCTTTCCTATAATAAAATTAGATTACTTGAATCAAAACTAAAGTAAGACAATTTCATGTTAATGGATACAATATGAATCAAAACTAAAATAGCAGTATATAATTGTCAAGTCACCAACCTGCTTTAATAAGCAATTCTTTGCTGAATAGAAAAACACATATATGAAGTTGTATATTATTAAAACTAAAGATTATTCCAAAACACACAAAGTTCATAAGGAGATCAGGATTAAAATTTATGAGTGACATAAAGAGTAGTGGTTTAACTAAGACGGAAAATAAATTAAAGAAACATGCTGAAACTTTATATATTCTTCTAAAGATAAATTAAGATAAACACAAAAGCACAGAAACACAGACAATAATAAGAACCTATAAATGTAGATATTGTCTGCAGAGATATAAAATAAAGAAATGACACGATTATCTTTTGATTTAACACATTTATAGGTACAAGATACACTCAAGAATATTACATATTCTTGGGATATTAAAAAATTACCATGGTGATATTGTATTTGAAAGAATTATCGAACCACAGAGTTAACTCTATGTAGAGAAGAATGCGTTGACCTTTACCATAGTAAGGAGGGAATGGACTGGTGGTGTTGACAAGGTTAAAAATTTCATTCCATAAGAATAATTTAATTCAAATTACATATACCTGATGTGCAGCGGAAAGAAAAGCTTTTCGTCATGTTCTTTAAAATATCTACTCCAAATATTATTTCTTGCCATGTTCTTTAATATATTTACTCCAAAACATTCCTTGATTTCTGATTTGGTGGCATAAATAGTGAAATTGTATCCAAAAATCATGCATGATTGTCCTTAATCTTCTTCTCATGAAAGAAATTGTAATGAGTAAATGAAAAAAACATACTGATAGCTATGGAAATTATTCTACATAGGAATAGGAACGAATATAAACCAAAATATTTAATATTTTTTAAGAAATCATGTTTATAATAAAGTTTTGAAGTAGGTATTGTTAGCTTTCCATATCAACGTAATATATTTTAATAATGACAAATCAATCTATCGCTAATGTGGAGGATACACCAGAAGGATAATCAAGGTAAGAAAGATCATCATGGAGAAATACTTGGAAGACAAAATTAATCTCAGATACGACATTAATAGAAGATCTCTCAAGATTTTCTCAGATCCCAAAATAGAAGAAAGATAATCAACAGATTGCAGAGCAGCATGGAAAAAAAAATCATACCCTCTTATGGACATATCTGATATGGACATGAATGGTAGTAATGAAAGACAAGCAACATCTTATATACTGATATATCTGATATGGACGTATTACCCTCAATCAAGGAATCAAATCAAATCTTTGATTGAGAAGAAATCCTTTGGATTTCTTTTTGAATCAAAGCAATAGCATCAACCGAAGGATATAAAAAGAGAAGACTGAAAACTCGAACACTTATGCAACTTTATGAAAAATATTAGTTTGTCTCAATCTTAGTTTTGATAAAGCTTTGTACTTCTTTGTTTACAATAGTTGCAAAAGAAAGATTGAGTCAACTTAGTTATACCAGTTGAGGTTGTGTCACAAGATTTGAATATCAAAATAAGCTTCAAAACTTGTCTTCTACATTTATACTTCGAATTTACTTTGAAGGATCTAAAGGAAACTCTTGAAACCCAAGGGGATAGAAAGTAGACACCACATTGGTGTTCCGAACTAGGATAAATCTTTTTTTTTTTTTATTTACTTATTTATTTACCTACATATTTAATCTTAAATATTTTCTATTTAAGTATATTTGTTTGCAGGTGAGTTGACTGTCAAGCCTGACTAGTCGACTTAGAAAAATCTCAATTCACTCCCTTTTGAATTTCAATTGGAATTAGAGAAGGTCTCACCACAGTGTTGCTTAACCACACGTGAGCAAAGATTCAATGAAAAACTATAACTATCAGATTCCAGGAGATCTCCTTCAAGATAGTCACTCTTCCACAAGAACACCATACTTTAATGGATAATACTACTCTTATTAGAAGAATAAATTTAAAATTTTTGTTTAGTCAAATGACTTCCAAGCATGGGTTGTCATTAAGAAGGGACCAAGGCCATTTCTAGGGCTCAAAGAAAAACAGAAGGACAAGGAATCAAGCAGTGTTAACTTGGATGACTTTGAAAACTTCAAAGTCACCAAAGAACAACAAGAGGTAATTCAAACTAATGCAAGACCTACAATCTTACTCTATTGTGCAGTTAGAGATAAAAATTATGACAAGATATCAAACTGTGAAACCGCAAAAAAATATGAGATAAATTAGAAGTAACCTACGACGTAACCACCAAAGTCAAAAAAGCAAGAATTTTGGTCAATGAGATGAGCTCTTCAAGATGGAAGAAAATGAAGGCGTGGAATCAATGTTTGATAGATTTAGTAATATTGTATGTGAATTGAAGTCCTTGGGAATGATCAATTCGAACAGTCTGAAAGTTCAAAAGCTTAAAAGAAGCCTCACAAAAGTATGGAAAACTAAAGCTGCTATTCTAGAAGATGGGGATCTCCACAATATGACCTACAATGAATTAAGAGGTAAGCGCTATGCCTATGAACAAAATCATATCAACAGGTACAACAAAGAAAAAAATAAGAAACCAATGGCCTTCAATGTCCTATTAACTGGAGAACAAGAATCCCTGAATGAGGACAACAGTGAGGGAATAACTCTCATAAATCGCAGAGTAAGGCAGATCCTGAAATAAAGGCAGTAGAGACCTCAAGGATACAAAAATAATGAATTCACAAGACATAATGACCGTTGTTGTTACTGTGGAAAGCTGGGACAAAATAAGTAGAACTGTCCAGCATTGAGAAAAAAATCATCTAAGAAAAATAAAAACTTAAGGGCATAGAGTGATAAAGATAAAACTGAGAAAGCAACAAAAACGACCAACATGTGCTTCATGGAAAGAGGTGAACCAAGTAAGAAACACATCCACAAAAGCTATAGAGAGGAATGTGGTTCATAGATAGTGGATGTTCCAGATATATGATTGGTAAAATGGAAAGTTTTTGTTCTTTCAAGAAAATTGAAGGTGGATTAGTCAGATTTGGAGATAATGCCAAAGGTGACATCATCAGAGTCGGCTCTGTAAAGCTCAACTCCTCTTGTGAACTTATTGAAGTCTATCTTATGGAAGGACTCAAACATAATATGTTGAGTATCAGTCAACTATGTGACACAAGATTAGAAGTCTCCTTCAATGCCGAGAGTTGCTCCATCAAATATGAAAAAAATGATATATCTTTTATCAGTGAACGTGTTGAAAATATTTATGTTCTTAATAATCCTGACTTTGCTACTCTGACTTGTCTTACTGTGCAGACCAATAACACTTGGTTGTGGCACATAAAGCTTAGGTATGCCAGCATGCAGCATGCATGCCATTGAGAATCTCCCTAGACTTGAACTGGTGAAAGGTCTGCAAAACTAAAGTTTGAAAAGGATTACATCTGTGATGCTTGCCAACCTAGTAAATAGACTCGGACATCATTTAAAGTCAAATATATTGTCATTACCACCAAACCCCATCAAACAATCCACATGGATTTATTTGTCCCCACCAAGACCACAAGTATTGGTGGAAAAAGATATGCTCTTGTTATTGTTGATGATTATTCTCATTTTACTTGGGTAATATTTCTTGCTTAAGCATAAAACATTCATTAATTTTGAGATCATTTGTATAAGAGTACAAAGAGAAGAAGGATATTTTATTACCTATGTTCATAGTGATCATGGAGGAAGATTTGAAAACAAAACTTTCATGGAATACTGTGCACAAAATTGCTACTCTCAGAACTTTTCATCTCCCTGATATCCCCAACAAAATGGTGTGGTGGAATGAAAGAACCGATTTCTTCAAGAAACTACTAGAACCATGCTTCTAGAACATAACGTACCAGATCATTTTTAGGTAGAGGCAGTAAGCACAACATATCACATTCTCAACATTCTTATTAAACCAATTCTAAAGAAAACTCTTTATGAGCTATGGAGAGGGTAAAAGCCTAATATTAGTTACTTTCATCCTTTTAGATATAAGTGCTTCATCCACACCAATGGTAAGAATAACTTAGAGAAGTTAGACCCGAAGATATGAATGTATTTTTCTTGGGTACTCTCCCACTAGTCGTGCTTACAAAGCCTATAATAAATGGACCTATGTGTTGAAAAATCTATGTATATAGTTTTAATACCCCACAAGTTTTTCGAGTCGTTAAAGCCTTTTCGGGCTTGTCAAGAAAAGTTTAGCACTTAAAAATTTGGCTAAGTGTTGAAACTTTCTTCATTCCATAAGCTTGTGAACTTCAATGAATTATTTTGTGACCTTCCCGACCTCTAATTTTTTATTTTCAAGTTGTGTTGCGATGGGGAAAGGTCGTAGTACATCTCAGGTAAGTTTTGAAATTCTTTGGATAGCGTAAGGGTATGTTTGGAATTCCAAAATAGTAGCTCAGGGCGATAAGCCCGCGTCGGCCAGCTTTCAGCACCGATATTGCCAGGCGTCACCCAGGAAACTCCACCATTATTGCCAGGCGTCGCCCTGGAAACTCCACCGCTATTGCCAGGCATTGCCTTGCAAGTCCGGTGCTTGCCCAGTTTTCAGCATTTCACCTCCATCTCTTGGAGGGTATTTTGGTCATTTTGCCTTCATATATATATACTCAAAAACACGAGATTAAGCCTCCATTAAACCAAAATATAATCTTTTTTCTCAAAATCCTCTCAAGAACAAGCTAGGGTTTCAATTAGGGGATTCAAGTTCAAGCAAATTCTACCATCAAATTTCAAGAATCTCTCCGTCAATCTTCATTAAATCAAGAGCTAAGGTATGTGTAGTGTTCACCTATGGATTCCTTTCATCCATGGAGCTCAAGAATTATGTTTTAGATTATAAATTGTGATTTTCTTGTTGTGTTATGACTATATTCATGTTGATGATTATTGTTTGAGTTTCAAGGTTGAATTTTGATGTGTTTTCATGATGCATGTGAGTATGATAGGTGTAACCTATAAATTTTGGATGGATTAAGATTGTTATGTTGATAAATAAACCTATGCCCAAAATTGTGCATGTAAGGTGTTTGATGAAATGCCTAAGAAACTAGAAATCATACAATATAGCTAAATTATGACTAAGTGAAGGATTTATGATATGCCCCTATGTTCCAATGATTTTCATGTTGATATTGTGTCTTGTAAATGTTATTGTATTGTTCATGAACTAGTCTTAGGAGATTATGCTATGCTTACTTGCAAAATCCTACTTATGCACAAGATGTATGATAACTATGTACTTCATGAAATTCCCCAAGTTATGATATTATGGATTGTTGATGTTGGTCATGTATTTAGGAAATTCATGTATTCCAGTTTCCTTCCATTGAGTCCTAGGGGTACTCGTACCCAAAAAATATAGTTGTGTACCTAGAGCCATGTCATGTTATCACGATACTCTCAGTCAAGCCATGATTTATAGAATTCAGTCAGTCATGTGACTCAGGAAAACTCAGAAATCTCAGTAGTCTTAGTAGTTCAGTAATCTCAGTAATCTCCGTAACAGTAGTATTCCTAGCAATCTCAGCAATTTCAGTACTCTCAGTCAGTCCTCAGAACTCAGTACGTTCCGTTAGTCAAAGGAACTCAGTAAATTTAGTTTAGCTCTGCTAAATAATACCACTACTATCAGTTCATTAACTCAGTCTAGTCCAGTTCAGCTAATCAGTTCAGTTTAGTCATTTAGTTCAGCTCAGTTAATTAGTTTAAAGTCTTTTCATTGGGAGTTGGAACTAGCACCGAGCGAGTATGAGGATGGTGGCTTCCCCGTTAGAGAGGTAGAGTCGTTAGCAGCAATCCCTGTACTCCAGAATTGCGTAGCTAGCGCAAGACCAGGAGTCACCCGTCAGATTAAGGATAGACTTGACTATTATATTGCCTTAGGCTTGACTTCCTATTCAGGGTCACCCGTCAGAGAGGCTTGACCATAGCAGAGGTCTCTACTCGTGGCATGGTATTGATACCCTTCCAGCTGGGGTTATAGGTTGGACCCCACTAGTTTAAATTCAGGGCATGTCGGTTAAGTGAGAACTCCCACACTTACAGTTTTAGTATCAGTCTTCAAAGTAGAAATAAGAAATCAAGATAGTCAGATACAATCATCAATCTCAGTAAGGAACTCAGATAGTTCCACAGATTTATAGACCACCAACTAGATAGGCTTGGTCTCACATTAAGTTATTCAGTATTAGTACTTACAGTGATCACCTGTTAGTTAGGCCTGATCTCAAGCTTAGTCACTCTTAATCATTATTAGATGATTTAGACTGTCAGATACAGTCGCTCAGTATCAGTTACATCATTTAGGCCGATCATCACAGTCATACCAGTTATTTCAGTCGTCATAACTCACGTTATCCATATTCAGTTTTAGAACTATTAGACACAGTCAATCAGAACAGTTTTTCATAATTTGGACTGTTAAAATTAGTCATTCAGCTATTCAGTATCTCAGTATCAGTACACTCATGTTGTCAGTTTTCAGACTCAGAAGTCAGTATCCCCATGAGTTTAGTTATAGTTACTTATACATGTATGTAATCTCACATTCATATTAGTCAGCATTGTTTATGCATATAACCCTTTGTATTTAGTCAACCTTACTTGTATACTCAGTATATTCAGATGTACTGACGTATTTATGCTATGGTGCTTTCTCTTATGTTACACCATAGGTTCGGAGGAACAAGCTCCAGATAAGTAATAGCATCCCAGTGTTTAGAGTTGCAGTGAGTCCTTCTCATTCGAGGACGATATGATTATTACTTCATTTATTATTTCAGTTCAGTTGCTAGATGGAGTTATTTGGGGACATGTGCCATCAACTCCTAATTTAGTACAGTTAGAGGCTTTCAGGCTATAGCATGTCAGACAGTTATTTTAGATTTGTTTTGGTATTGTTATACCATTTTCAGACATTATTCTTATCAGATATTTATTCAGATTTGAACTTTATGGCCTTTCAGTACATGTTTCTTTATTTTCATGTTATATTATGTAGTATACAAGTACAGATATTAGTCATGGATTAGCTTGTGGTCCTTTGGGGTTATGAGCACCGTGTAGCATTCTAGTTCAGAAAAATTAGGGCATTAAAAACCTGGTATCAAAGCCTAAAGTTCAATATAGTCGTAGGAAGTTTGAAAGCCGCATCTAATAGAGTCTTGTGCATGGGTGTGTTGCATGCCACATTTATGTATAGGAGGCTATGAGATGTTTTAGGAATAGTTTCCCTTCTTTCAGTATTCATGTCGTGCCAGTAAGCAAAAAATCAAGTTAAACTCTCAGTCTAATCCTTGTTCCTTTTCTTTTTGCAAAACATGCCTCCTAAGAAGAGAATAGGGAATCAATCAGCCCTTCAGCCCGCAGATCGTTTGAATGAGAATGTGTCACATGCAGAATTTCGGGCAGCTTTTCAGGCGCTAGCACAGGCTATAACCACTAGTGTTCAGGGTAACTGTCAGACTGCAGCCCCACCTTTTTAAGATGGGGATTCAGCCACAACCAGAATTAGAAATTTTATGAGAATGAACCCTCCAGAATTCTTTGGGTTTGCAGCAGGTGAGGACTCAGTTGTATCTAGAAGAGGTAAAGAAGATCAGCCAAATTATGCATGTGTAAGAGGAGGAGAGTGTGGAATTAGCATCCTATAGGCTAAAATATATTGCTCATGATTGGGTAGAGTTATGGAAGAAGAGAAGAGGGGAAGATGCAACTCCCATGACTTGGCAGATATTTCAGGATGCCTTCTTAGATAAGTTTTTCCCGCTAGAGATGAGAGAAGCTAAGGTAAAAGAGTTTATAAACCTGAGACAAGGCTCCATAAAAGTGAAAGAGTATTTTCTTAAGTTCAACCAGTTAGCTAAGTATGCTCCTGACTTAATAGCTGACCCCAGAGCGAGTATGAGTAAGTTTGTGACTGGTGTGTCCGGGTTGGTATTGAAAGAGTGTAGAACAGCTATGCTCAATAGAGACATGGATCTTACTAGGTTAATAATGCATGACCAGCAGATAGAGCCAGATAAGTCTAAGGAGAGGGAGAGATCTAATAAGAGATTCCGAACAGGTAGTTACAGTTTTTCTCAGGCTGGGTCACAGGGTGGTAATCGTTCTCACCATAGTTAAAAAATTCAGTCCCAGTTCTATCCTCAGCTAGTGTGCCTACACCAAACTTTAGAGATGTCAGTCATGATGGGGCGCCAGGCTCCAAAGCCCAGAGTAGTGTTAGAAGTGAGCGTACTTATTCGCTTTGTAGAGAATGTTGCAAGAATCATCTAGGTACGTGCAGAGCTAGTAGTTAGGTATGTTTTGGATGCGGTAATCTAGGTCACAAAGTGCGGGAGTGTAGAGTGTTTACTAAAAAAGGTAGAGATTCACGTCAGCAGGCTTCCACTCTTAGTACCAATAGTGGTCAGCGTCAGAACCGACTCTATTCACTTCAGACTCGCCATGATCCAAAAAGTTTTCCTAATATAGATTTGGGTACGTATGAATCTTTTATCTTCATGACATGCATTAGTTTCAGACTCCCGAGGCTCAGTTATAATTTAGTTTGTAGATGCCCTGTGCATTGCCCCAGTATATTAGTGAGGTAAGTATGCTAGCGGGACATAGTGTCCCAAAGGGGAGGTACTTCATGACTCCCCAAAGTTATCAATTCCTTAAATCCATTTAGTTTCATGCTCATATTCTCATTACAAGCTTTGCATCAGTCATTATCGCATAATCAGTCATGCTTTCAAAATCAGTCAAGTCATATACTCATGCATTAGATATGCGTATTCAGTAGAATATTCAGTATATCAATAGTTCCCGTCACATGGTTATGTTTCAGATGTTATTTCTCCCTGAGTAAGTTTAGTCATACCTCCATGCATTAGTTATACATGTTCAGTAGATAAAGTTCAGCCTATTGGTATATTCATTCATGCATACATCAGAACAACTTAATTACAGATCCATGCATCAGATATGCATGTTCCGTATTATAATTCAGCTTATTAATGTTTCAGCCGAGTATTCTATGCATCAGCTATGCATATTCAAGTATAAGATTTAGTATGTCAATAGTTCCCGTTGTATAGTAATGTTTCAGATGTTCTCGTCCCTTGAGTAAGCTCAGTTGATTAGTACTCTTAACTCAGGTAGCGATATTCGAGGACGAATATTCCCAAGGGAGAGATAATGTAATACCCCATAAGTTTTCTGAGTCGTTAAAGCCTTTTCGGTCTTGTCAAGAAAAGTTTAACACTTAAAAATTTGGCTAAGTGTTGAAATTTTCTTCATTCCATAAGCTTGTGAACTTTGATGAATTATTTTGTGACCTTTTCGACCTCAAATTTTTTATTTTCAAGTTGTGTTGCGATGGGGCAAGGTCGTAGTACATCTCGGATAAGTTTTGAAATTTTTGAATAACGTAAGGGCATTTTGGATTTCCAAAATAGTAGCTCAGGGTGATAAGCCCGCGTCGCCCAGCTTTCAGCACTAATATTGCTAGGTGTCTCCCAAGAAAATCCAATGTTATTTCCAGGCGTCACCCTGGAAACTCCACCGCTATGGCTAGGCATAGCCTTGCAAGTTCGATGCTTGCCCAGTTTTTAGCATTTCACTTTCGTGTCTTGAAGGGTATTTTGGTTATTTTGCCTTCATATATATACTCAAAAACACAAGATTAAGCCTCCATTACACCAAAATATAACCTTTTTCTCAAAATCCTCTCAAGAACAAACTAGGGTTTCAATTAGGTGATTCAAGTTCAAACGAATTCTACCATCAAATTTCAAGAATCTCTCCGTCAATCTTCATTAAATCAAGAGCTAAGGTATGCATAGTGTTTATCCATGGATCCCTTTCATTCGTGGAGCTCAAGAATCATGTTTTAAGTTATAAATTGTGATTTTCTTGTTGTGTTATGACTATATTCATGTTGATGATTATTGTTTGAGTTTCAAGGTTGTATCTTGATGTGTTTTCATGAAGTCTGTGAGTATGATAGTTGTAACCCATAAATTTTGGATGGATTAAGATTGTTATGTTGATAAATATACCTATGCCCAAAATTGTGCATGTAAGGTGTTTGATGAAATGCCTAAGAAACTAGAAATCATGTAATATAGATAAATTGTGACTAAGTGAAGGATTTATGATATGCCCCTATGTTCCAATGATTTTTATGTTGATATTATGTCTTGTAAATATTGTTGGATTGTTCATGAACTAGTCTTAGGAGATTATGCTATGCTTACTTGCAAAATCCTACTTATGCACAAGATGTATGATAACCATGTACTTCGTGAAATTCCCCAAGTTATAGTATTTTGGATTGTTGATGTTGGTCATGTATTTAGGAAATTCATGTATGTCAATTTCCTTCCATCGAGTCCTGGGGGTACTCGTACCCAAAAAATATAGTTGTGTGCCTAGAGCCATGTCATGTTATCACGATACTCTCAGTTAAGCCACGATTTATAGAATTCAGTCAATCATGTGACTCAGAAAAACTCAGAAATATTAGCAGTCTCAGTAGTTCAGTAATCTCAGTAATCTCCATAATAGTAGTATTCCTAGCAATCTCAGTAATTTCAGTACTCTCAGTCAGTCCTCAGAACTCAGTACGTTCCGTCAGTCAAAAGAACTCAGTAAATTTAGTTTAGCTCTGCTAAATAATACCACTACTATCAGTTTATTAACTCAGTCTAGTCCAGTTCAGCTAATCAGTTCAGTTTAGTCATTTAGTTCAGCTCAGTTAATCAGTTTAGAGTCTTTTCATTGGGAGTTGGAACTAGCAACGAGCGAGTATGAGGATGGTGGCTTCCCCGTTAGAGAGGTAGAGTCGTTAGCAGTAATCCCTGTACTCCAGAACTGCGTAGCTAGCGCAGGACCAGGAGTCACCCGTCAGATTAAGGCTAGACTTGACTATTATATTGCCTTAGGCTTGACTTCCTATTCAGGGTCACCCGTCAGAGAGGCTTGACCATAGCAGAGGTCTCTACCCGTGGCATGGTATTGACACTCTTCCAGCTGGGGTTATAGGTTAGACCCCACCAGTTCAGATTCAGGGCATATCGGTTAAGTGAGAACTCCGATAGTTACAGTTTTAGTATCAGTCTTCAGAGTAGAAATATGAAATCAGGACAGTCAGATACAATCATCAATCTCACTTAGGAACTCAAATAGTTCCACAGATTCATAGACTACCCTCTAGATTGGCTTGGTCTCACATTAAGTTATTTAGTATTAGTACTTACAGAGATCACCCGTTAGTTAGGCCTGATCTCAAGCTTAGTCACTCTTAATCATTATTAGAAGATTTAGACTGTCAGATACAGTCGTTCAGTATCAGTTACATCATTTAGGCCGATCATCACAGTCATACCAGTTATATCAGTCGTCATAACTCACGTTATCAGTATTCAGTTTCAGGACTATTAGACACAGTCAATTAGACCAGTTCTTCATAATTCAAACTGTTAAAATTAGTAATTCAGCTATTCAGTGTCTTAGTATCAGTACACTCATGTTGTCAGTTTTCAGACTCAGAAGTCAGTATCCCCATGAGTTCAATTATAGTTACTTATACATGTATGTAATCTCACGTTCATATTAGTTAACATTGTTCATGCATATAACCCTTTGTATTTAGCCAACGTCACTTGTATACTCAGTACATTCAAACGTACTAACGCATTTATGCTATGGTACTTTCTCTTATGTTACACCATAGGTTTGGAGGCACGAGCTCCAGATCAGTAGTAGCATCCCAATGTTCAGAGTTGCAGTGAGTCCTTCTCATTCGAGGATGATATAATTATTACTTCATTAATTATTTCAGTTCAGTTGCTAGATAGAGTTAGTTAGGGACATATCCCATCAACTCCTTATTCAGTACAGTTAGAGAATTTCAGACTATAGCATGTCAGACAGTTATTTTAGATTTATTTTGGTATTGTTATACAATTTTCAAATATTATTCTTATCAGATGTTTATTCATATTTGAACCTTATGGCCTTTCAGTACATGTTTCCATATTTTTATGTTATATTATGCAGTATAAAGGTACATATATCAGTTATGGGTTAGGTTGTGGTCATTCGGGGTCATGAGCACAGTGTAGCATTTCGGTTCAGAAAAATTAGGGCATTATAATAGTATTTGATTAAACTAATCACTCTTCTTTGAGTTTGAGTTTGATAAAGAATAGGTAAATGGATTACAGCCAAGAGTCAAAGCAGTATAACTCTTGAACCATCAATCGATGAGTCAACTACAATCAATCCCCAGTCAACTCTTATTGATGAAATAACTAAAACTAACATTCCAAGAGAATGAAGGCACAATGCAAGTTTTTCAAATGAATTTATCATTGAAATTCCAGATGATAATATCCAGACAAGAGCCTCATTAAGAAAACAAACATCTGTTGCTCTTTCTTAAATTATGCCCAAAAAGGTTGATGAGGCCCTCCGAGAGAGTCTTGTGTTGAGGATATGAAGGAAAAATTAGAATAGTTTGAACCAAATAAAGTATGAAGTCTAGTTGAAAAACCCAAGAACTGTTCAGTTATCAGAACCAGATGGGTCTACAGGAATAAACTATGCGAGGAAGGTAAGGTTTTTCGAAATAAGGCCAGGCTAGTAGCTCAAGGCTACTCCCAACATAAAGCTACATACTACAATGAAACCTCTGCTCCTGTAGAAAAGTTAGAATCAATTTGAATTTTATTAGCTTTTGCTACTTTCAAACGCTTTAAACTATATCAAATGGATGTAAAAAGTTCTTTCCTAAATGGTTACATTCAAGAAGAGGTTTATGTTAAACAACCTCCTGGTTTAGAAAATTCATCTTTTCCAAACTTGAAACACCTTGGCTTTGAACCCTCAGAAAAATTCCGTTAGTTAAAGTTTCTGGGCAAGGTACGATTCATGGGTACTAGTCGTACCCTAGAATACGGTTTGATGTCCTCTACTCAAATGTTGGGCAGTGTAGTGCGGGTTACATTCTATCCAAGGTACAACTTTTCTCTCCCAATTTGTATGATAGGGTACTAGTCGTAAGATATCAAGTCGTATGATGTGTTAAGCTTGGTCTAGTGGACACTGTCTTGGGTATAATTTGTATGGTACTACTCATACCTTATACGAGTTATGCATGCATTATGTTCATATGTTGGGAAGATTAGTGGTCCATTGTGAGGCCTAGGGTATGAGTTAGGGTACCACTCGTACCCTAGGGTACGATTTAGTTGGGTAAGCGTACCCCCCTAGGAATAAGTTTCTAACTTTTAAGGTGGGGACATTTTAGACATTACCCACCCCTAAACCCTTATGACCCACTACTTATACCATTTTTTGGACTTTCATTCTTTAAAAAAACAAGATAAAAAATATCCCAAAATCCTCTCTAAACCTCTTCAACACGATTGGAACTAGGGTTCATCAAGGAGGCCATCTAGGAGCTTAAAGAACAAAAATCTCTTCGTGAATCTTTGTGTATAAGGAATGTGAATATTACCTCTTTTTTATTTCTCAAATATAATGTATTTTAAATAATGATTTAATTCTTGAATGGTGGGTTTTGAAATCAAATGTTAAGGGTTTTGATGCATAGTGATGGGTATTGTTTACTTTTGTTCAAACTTGTGTTTACACATGTTTTTGGTGATGATTTGCACATGAGGGTTTTTGTTGATTGTGGTTTAAAAAATGGGTCATGAGTAACCCTAATATTGATAGTTTTTACTTAGAGTTTGGTCATGGTAAAGTTATGCCCTCAAGGTGTTTGTGAAAATATCTAAGATGAATAACTAGTGACATGCTAATAGTGGTTTAAACTAAGTCAATTGCTTAATGGGTAATAATGGTTGGTAAGTGACTTGTAAAGGCCTTGTTAACCATGTAATGATTTAGTTGGCGACTTTGGTGGATTACTTCACTAAAGGGGTTAGAGTCCCTAACATGAAATTGAATCGTGTCTTAAACTAAAGTGGTATATGAATGCTAATGAAGAATGAATGGTTTGATAAAGGTATTGATGACCACAATTTAATGATAGTTGAAACTAAGGCATTGGCCTATTAAAGTGATTGATTGATAAATGATTCATAAAGACCTTGTGGTCATGTATGGTGTTGAATTGTAACCTTGATGGCTTGAATTGGCTAAGTGAGTTAGAGTCCCCAAATATGAACCGAGTGGATGTGAATACTTGGAAAAGGGTTAGAGTCCCATTGGAGACTAATTATGGTCGCCACGGATGGAGGTTAGAGTCCTTTACCCAATGAAACAGATTGAGGTTAGAGTCCCTTGCCCAATAAAATGGCTTGAAGTTAGAGTCCCTTGCCTAATGAAACGACTTGAGGTTAGAGTCCCTTGCCTAATAAAATGATTTGTGGTTAGAGTCCACATGTTTCATAAGACGGCTTGAGGTTAGAGTCCTCTTGATTAATATAACCGATAAGTTCAACTTTCTAAGCTACACGAGTGGAAGGTAAGAGTCCTCTACTTTATGTTTCATGATTGGATGTTCGATATGCATGCTAAGGCCTTGTTCTCTTTCCCAATACTAGATGTATCTATATGTCTATATAGGTTCCTATGTATATAAATGTGGTTGCTTATGATGATTTGACTTGGATTTGAATAATCTCACTATTTTATCCTAACACTTGAGTTACATGCTAGCGCTCCAACCACTAACTATCTTCAGACATTGTGTCCCTACGCGACATAGGGGTCGAAGCTTCTTCTTCTCTTACTGTGCAATGACCAGGTGTTTAAAAGGTTCGTCTGTTGACTTTGAAGTGGTGAGATTCCATGATTCGAAAAGCATACATTTTAGGGTCTTTCTATCTTATGTCATAGACTTATTTTAGATTTGATTTTGGCTATTGTCGGGGGCATGTCCCGATATATTATAGATATCGGATTTGTAGAGGCTATGTGGATGACTGTTGACTTGGGTATGTTGGTTTGGTATGTTGGCATTAATGGAATGATTAGACATTCTTAAGTTATATTTTCTAGTCTTGTTTCTGCTATCTTGAAATATGCTCGGAGTTTATTAGGCACTTATGGATTGATGTAATGGTTTGGTTAGGTTGACGGGGTGATCTCCGATCCTTGTTGGGATCATGATGCCCGTACGACAAGGACCGATTTAGGGTTGTGTCAAAATCATGTTTTTAAACTTTCAAAAGAACTTTATGATCTCAAACAATCCCCAAAAGCTTGGTATGAGAAATTGAGTACTTTCCTGCTAAAAAATAATTTTCAAAGTGGAAAGATTGATATTACTCTCTTCACTAAAAAACTGGACCCTAACTTATTGTGCAAATCTATGTTGATGATATTATTTTTGGGAGCTCTAACATTTTTTGTGTGAGAATTTTGCAAATCGAATGAAAAGAGAGTTTGAAATAAGCCTTATGGGAGAACTCACATTATTCTTAGGGTTATAGATCAGACAAACCTCCAAAGGTACATTCATCAATCAACCTAAGTACCAAAGGAGCTTATAAAAAAATATGGAATGGAAAAAGGAAAGTCTTTTGGAACTCCCATGTGTCCTTCAATAAGCCTAGATTTTAATACATCCGGAAAAGATGTTGAAAAGTTGTACAGTGGAATAATTGAATTTATACTTTACTTAACCGTGAGTCAATCATACATTATGTTCAGCGTGTGTAAATGCACAAGGTTTCGATCAGCTCCCAAATAGTCCCACTTAACTACCATCAAAAGAATTATTTGCTATCTCATCGGGACATAAGACATCGGACTTTGGTATCTTCACACCTCAAACTTTGTGTTTGTTGACTATTCAGATGCTTATTTTGCAGGTGACAAAATTGATAGAAAGAGCACAAGTGGAACATGTTAGATTCTTGGTGATGCCCTAATTTCATGGCATAGAAAGAAACAAACTTTAGTTTCTCTATCAAGTACCGAAGTCGAATACATATCTATTGGAAAATGTGGTACTCAAATCTTATAGATCATGCATTAATTAATTGATTTTAATTTATCATTTGAGTCTGTGCCTATCATGTGTGATAATACAAGTGCAATCCGTTTGTAAAAATACACGGTGCATCATTCTAGACCCAAACACATACACATTAAGCATCATTTCATTCGTGATCACATAGAAAGTGGAGATTTTTCATTACAATTTGTTGATTCTGAAAATCAACTTGGTGATATATTTACTAAACCCTTGCTTGAAGAAAAAATTTGTTTTGTAAGGAAAAGACTCAGTGTATTATGTATTAATGACCTTTAAATGCTTAAACCCATTTATGTTGGTGTAAAAAATCTTTTGAACAATTTTGTGTCCATAATTTTACCTCTCTGACTCCCATCTTTTACTTTCTTATCCAAATCCTTTCACGCCTCTTTTTTCTCTTCTCTTATAATTACCATCTTTTCACCTTTTAACTTCCCAAAACATCTACCGCCTTTTCATCTCTATAGTCACCTTAGTTTTCCGCACCTGTTTCAACTTCCATCTTTTTGTCTTCCCCCTTTCCTTTTTACACCCTTCTCACTCTATCTCTTACATCCATGACCAAAACTTGTTCAATGGACAATCTCTCTAAACCCACTCTAGACTATCTCTCCAATAACTACGACCTGGTTCTCATCTCTGGGTCCTCCGACAAAGCCTTCTCTTATTCCATTCAATCAACTGTCAATAAAAAATGATCCACCTCTAGACCTAACTCCTCTCTAAATAAAAGTCATCTCTCTTCTCTGGACTTTCTTCCACCAGAAGACGTGCACAAATTCTGGACTTACACTCAAAGGGAGAAGTTCATCACCTTCAAAAGGCGCTCTATTATGCTTGGAAGAATCATAAATCTCTATTAGTCAAAAGAATCCTATTGCAATGTAAGTGACTTCTATAATGCCCAAGATCTACCTATGGTTTTTCGTCTCTATGGTATGGAAGTCCTTGAAGATCCTGTTCATTTGTTTTATGCAAATCTTTACCTGTCCCACGATAGTGATGAATTGGAAACCCTGGTACTAGGAATGAGAATCATTCTAAATGACTTCTTGTTTCAAAAAGTCTTTGACACCAAGTTTCCTGGAGTCATTACCTTCATGAATGACTCTTGGCCTTATAATTTCGAGGTTAGTTTTGAAGAACCAGAGAAGGCTGTTTCAGACCTTGAAATAAATGTTTCAAACTTTGGTTCTCTATCTTTCAGTTTTAAGTACAGAACTTTAGCTCACATCATTGCTACCACTCTAATTCCTTGAAAAGGTTCTCTTAGCAATGTGACTTGTCGGGATATATTCATGCTATATTGTTTGGTTAAAAGGTATAAAACCTATTGGACTGCCTGGATTTGTGAATACATGTTAGAAAGTGATGTTGATGATCATGCCTCAACCAACTTTCCCTATGAGCTGCTGATCACCAAAATCCTCCTTCACTATTCAATTCATTTCTATGCTTACCCTGTGGTAGAAGTTTCAGCCACCTATGACTCCAAGACCTTTGCAAGCATAGGATATGTCCTGGTCCACAGTGAATGGTGTAAGAAAGAAACCGTCAAAATCTAGTCTAACACTCCCAAGGTAAGAAAATTTATGTCTAACCCTGTGCTATCTGCAGCACAAGATATTGAGGAGCTTAAAGATTGGCTCAAGGCTATTGAAGAAGGGTTGGTGAGTCTTTAGGAGTTGACTACTAGGTTTCTACAACTGAGTAAGGAAACGATCACTGACATGGTCAAGGTGTGACTATATCTTGATGGTCTCAAAAGGAAGGTGTGAAGCTGTTCAACAAACTGTTTGCAAAGATGGACACCATCAAATCTGAGACCTCTTCCTCTAACAATAAACTTACAATCTCTGTCCAAAATTCCTATTCCAACTTTACCAAAAGTGTTGAAAAATCCTATGATCATTTCTGCAACAACATGTACAACACCTTAACCTATTTCTTGGCCAAATGATAAAATTCTAGATTACTATTGAAAAGGGGTCCATGTTTTGGGGTTGTACACTGATATTTTTAACTTGTCTTGCTATAATTTATTTTATGTTTTGAAACACTGCATGGTTATCTGTATATATCTTATCTTGTGTGCCTATTTATTTTATGTGTTTTACTCTTTTTGATTATGTCAAAAGGGGGAGAAAGAGACTCCCATCAGATGACGCTACAACTAAAGGGGAGCTAGTCGACTACCAAAGGCACTGAGTCAGCAAGGCACGGAGTCAGCAAGATATAAGAAGCTAGTCTAGTACATTGACAGGTAAGTCAACTAATGTTTAATGTTTGTCATTATCAAAAGAGTGAGATCGTTAGCTTCCCATATCAAAGTAATAAATTTTAATAATGACAAACTAATCTATTACTAATATGCAGGATACACCAGAAGGATAATCAAGGCAAGAAAGATCATCACGGAGATATACTTGGAAAGCAAAATTAATTTTGGATACAACATCAATAGAAGATGTCTCAAGATCTTCTCAGATCCCAAAATACAAGAAAGATAATCAATAAGATCGTAGAGCAGCATGGAAAAGAAATCATACACTCTTCATGGACATATTTGATATGAACATATATGGTAGTGTTCAAAGGCAAGCAACATGTTATATACAAACATATTTGATAGAGACGTATTGCCCTCAATCAAGGAACCAAATTAAATCCTTGATTGAGAATAAAACCCTTGGATTTCCTTTTGAAGCAAAGCAGCATCATCAACCGAAGGATCTAAAAAGAGAAGATTGAAGACTCGAAGACTAACATAACTTCACAAAAAATCTCAGTGCGTCTCAATCTTAGTCTTGATAAAACTTTGTACTTTTTTGTTTACAATAATTACAAAAGAAATATCAAGTCAACTTAGTTATATCAGTTGATGTTGTGTCACAAGATCTCAATATCAAAAGAAGCTTCAGAACTTAGCTTCTACATATGTACTTCGAATCTACTTTGAAGGATCTAAAGAAAACTCTTGAAACCCTAGGAGACTGGAAGTAGACGTCACATTGATATTCCGAACCAGGATAAATCTTTGTAATGTTACTTTATTTACTTATTTGTTTACCTGCATATTTAATCTTAAATCTATTCTATTTAAATATACTTGTGTGCAGGTGAGTTGACTGTCAAGCCTGACTAGTCGGCTGAGCGAAATTTCAATTCACCCCTCTCCCCCTTGAATTTTAGGTACTTATAGACAAATGTAAGAAAATAAAATAATTAAGGTTCATTAATCAAAGCATAGCAGATTAAATTCAAAGAATTGCAAAAAAAGCAGACGACGACATAAAAATAAAGAGTTACGAAATCTCTAAGACTTTATTGGTTGAGGAGGCCAAATTATTTTAGGATTGTGAAATACCAAATAAAATTTGATTTCAAACTCTTACGTACATACTTTTTTCATATATCCAAGAGTATTTTGAAAAATTTTGAGAAAATTTTGAGCAAAATCACGCATCACATAGGCTAAATAGTTTTGATACAAAATATTCTGACCATATATTTTAAGACTTGTTTTTCATGTACACAAGAAAAAAAAATATACCAACATCAATTTACCATATTCTTAACTCTTGCCATTTGTAGGACTATTTTCAATTATTAATAAGTACTAATTGAAGAAAATAATTGAAAAGATAATTTTATCTATTGCAAATTATTTTAATGAAGGACAAAAAGTTCAAACAATATTATTAATACCCTTCAAACTTTTAATATTACTAATTAATCACACGTGCCTCGCATGTGTAACGTTTGATTAATTAAATACTTTTGTCTATTACAAGATTTTTAATCAAGTATAAAAAGTTCAAATTACTTTTCAAAGATCCTTCACCCTTTAATATAATAATGTAAATATAAATATAATAATGTAAACATAAATATATATTTTTGTGTAAGCACATATATATTTTACCACTAAAAGTTACAAGTGGTTAATAGATTATACTTTTATGTCTGCCATGCATTATCTATTTTCCTTACTGTCATAGGCTAAGTGAGACGTATTGATTTGAACCATGTTTGTGATATGATTATTTTTTTTTATATTTAAAATCTTTTCTCATTTTTAAAATCAAATATTTATAAGATCTTCAGTTACATTCTTAATTGTAATAAGGCATTTCTCTTGCCTATCCATTTTTCTATCAAAGACATATGTTGTTCTAGAGAAGATAATAAAAGCACTTTTCCAATTCAAAAATAACAACAGTAAAAAAAATTCTCAAATAGGGCGATCTCTTGATTTATCATTATCAACAAAGGTGATCTCCGGACATAAAAATTTAACCAAAATAAACTTTAAATAAGAGTTGTTGTTGCTCTTATCTCTGATGAACCAACTCACATCGAGCTAAATCATTGATTGTGACAACTGATTTTTGATGTTGTGATGAAGCAACTTCTGAATTCCTAATATTTTAGGATCAATTTAGCATGTAATTTCACATGATTGAAAGACTTTTCGACTCCACTTTTATGTGGAAAAAAAAACTCAAGATTTAAGTCCACGATTTCTATACCTCACTTCTTGGTTAGTACATCTGTAAATTGTCTTGTTACCACACTTGTGATATTATGATATTCTTGAAACTTAAATTTAACATCTTGTTCATCCACCTTCACAGAATCAACAGATTCAGAATGCAAGACATGATGCAAATTTTAATATAAATATAGAAGACAAAGGATATGACTATATAAAACAAACACATACATCATTAACTGTTCTACAAAATGATCAAATTAAGTGAAAAGTTGAAAGCTAACCTTAAATAATTGCTTTGAAAGAATCCTTCCATTATATAGATACTTTAAAAAGTGTTTGATTATTTAAAATTAAATAACTTTATTCATTGTGGAGATTTGTAATAAAGTACAAAAAGTTCAAATCACTTTTTAAACATCCTTGACACTTAAATATAATAATGTAAAAATAAACATATATTTTAGTGTAAGCACTTATGTATTTTACCATCGAAAGTTTCAAGTAGTTGATGAATATCATTTTTGCGTGTGCATGCAGTACCTCTTTTTCTTGGGTCCATTGCAATATTAGCTTAAAAAATAAATTATAAAAGCAACAATGCATGATTTAGAAGAGGAAAAATTGATGAGTTGAGTAGATAATTGTACTTGAATATGTGAGTCGTTTGATCCAACCAAGACCACACACTAAATCAATTAAGAACATAAATCCAACAAATAACACAAATTAGATCAATTAAGAATATAAATCCAACTAATAACACAAATTAGATCAATTAAGAATCTAAGCAAAATTGTTGGCATAACGATTAATATTGTGTTTAAATCATTAATAAACAAGCAAAAATTAATAATAAAAAAGCGGGAGATTTTATGACAAATAAACTAAGGGAGTTGACGAAGAGAACCTAAAGAAGAGATAAAATTGAGAAAAATTATGGATGAAAGAAAAGTATGATGAAGATGGTAAAAAATGAAATTAGCATGATTTTTATAAAAATTGATAAAAGGTATGATATAGCCTATTTTACATAAGATAGGAATTATTATTTGTTAATTTTTGATATTTTTTTTATCATATTTTGCATGAAAAAAGCTATGTAAAATCAAGTTGGGAAAGGATAGATTATTTTTTTTTTTAATTATTATAGTATTTTTTTATTTGGATTCAAACTGAACATTAATTCTCAATTAATTCAGCCGACAACTACTACTCCAAATTTGTATCCTATTTCATTTTTACCAAATTTATGTCCCACTTGTTTTATTTTTGAAAAATTAAAATTTAAAGAGTTATATTTTGGCATAAAAAAAACCTACCGTAGTGCCTTATTTTTTGAAAATAAAAGGTTATAAATTATCTTGGAGTTCTTTTTTTAAAAGTTTATTTGATAAGAAAATAAGAATACATAGTTTAGGATTCTTATTTCTTTCCATATATTTATTTTATCAGGGTTCTTTCAATATAATTTAGGATTCCTTAATTTAATAATATAATAATTGAAGAAAAAAAAGGTAAAAAAATAATTTTGTCTATTGTAGAGTGTTTTAATGAAGAACAAAAAATTCAAATCACTTTTTTAAGGGCCTTCACACTTTTAATATGTATAGATATAGATTATAGATATATATGTGTGTGTATAGATATACATACATATATATATATATATATTAGTTTCTCTTCACTTGTGTCACACGTGTATATCGAGTTAGTATATTCTTAAAATAAAATATTAATTTTATTAAAATAAAGATTTGATCCCGATATGTATAAGTATAATTTATTTCCTTCATTTTTCCAAGTTTTGCATTTCAGTAAAGCTGAATCATGTCTTTTTCTCATATACAAATGCCACCATTTTAGTTATATCATATTTTTTCATGTACAAAAATGCCAGCATTTTAGTTATAGCATAAGTTCATAACAGTTGTCTACGCGATCAGTTGTCAAAATCTTTCCATATTTTGCATCCATATGTGTGATCAATAATGAACATCTTTCCAAATGTTGAAACTGCATAAATATATATCTTTAGTACTAAATCAAACACTTTGCTAGTTTCAGGAAAATATTCATCTATATAAGAGCTATCAACTCCAATGCTTCATTACTCATACCATATGACAATTCTAATATCTACACGAAATAGTTAAGATATGATTTTTCAGGTTCCGTTTTAGTGGACTCGAAAGTGTGAAGGAAAATGAGAAAAAGCTTGGCGTGTATATTAATTTACTGAAATGTAAGCCTCAAGTAAAGTATGAAATTCATTTGGCTCCGACTAATTAAAAGCATCCTCATTTTCAATTAAAGTATTTTCATGTCTCTGTATCCATCTTCAAGTGTCATAAAGAGTCTACATTAACTTCATATGCGGTTCAATGTATAAACATAAAGATGAGGCTGAGTATAATAGATCCTTGTGGTCGGGCCCTTCTCCGAATCCCCTGCATGGCAAGAGTTTTAATGCATTGGACTGCTCCCTTTTTAAGCTTAAAAAATGGATATTTGTAAGCCTCTATGTAGTTTTGACTAAAAATTTTTTGAATACTAACTCATCCTTTGTTTTACATAAGAATCCATAAAGCACTATTCTTGTATCCCATATACGATCAATCTTCCTATTTTCATATAAAACATGAGAGTAATTGCACTTTTTCCTTATGAATGTATGTAGTGCATTGACATAACTTTTTACAGCCACAATCAACATAATCATATATTGGAGATCGGCTGTGCAAAATAATGCATGTGGCAATCTATTATGCATTATGCTTCAACTAAAAATAATGTTATTGGCTCCTAGATGACAACTAAATAATCTTTCTAAGTTGTGTTCATACATAAGATTTTGGCTTGATCGCTAAAATTCTTTCATAATATTAACGAATATAAATAAATTCAAAAAAGTAAAAATCCTAGTAGCCTGGTCAAATGGTGAGTCAACATAGATTCTACATCTTGAAACCAAGCTAATTTTGGTGCCCCTTTATGATAATAAAACCAACCAGCGAAAAGTATTAACGCTGTAAAGACCAATGCCCCAATTGTCGTACAATGGAGTTGTAATTCACTCGTTATTCCTACGTCCCCATTTAATATTTCTTGGCCCACAAATTTATTAATGAAGATAAATATATCCAAAAAAATAAAAATTTTGAGCTACGCTACTCATCGATCGAAGGTTTTGGGTTCACCATAAAATTTCTTTCCCAACAATAATGAAGATTCTCATTTTGCAGCTTATAAGAAATGAACTTTAAAATGATGTAGTAAAACGGTGGAGATTTTATTGGAATTATATGAAAAATAGCATAGCCATATAACAACTAATACAATCTGAAACTTTCAGATCCTTCACCATTTTAATTTTTACCAACAAAGAATATTTTATGTTACAATAATACATTAACCAGTACATTGTCGAACAATCACTACCGCACAACTTTAAATTACAACAACAACAAACCTAGTGTATTCCCACATAGTGAGGTCTGGGGAGGGTAAGATATACGCAGTCCATACCACTACCTCCGGAGAAGTAGCAAGGTTGTTTCCGATAGACCCTCGGCTCAAGATAAGATAAGTCATCAAAAACGTACACAAAGCATGGAACAATATGACATGACATAAATACGCCACCTATAAGGAATAGTAAACAAAGAATAGTAAGCAATCGTAATGCAGCATAACAAGAATACTGCACTGGCCAAGTAAAGCCCTATCCTACCTACCGAAAAATTCACTAGTCTTTTATCCTAATACGCGTCCTCCAGATCTTCCTATCTAGGGTCATGTCCTCAGTAAGCTGTAACTGCTCCATGTCCCGCCTAATCACCTCTCTCCAATATTTCTTCGGCCTACCCCTGCCCCGCCTGAAACCATCCAAAGCAAACCTCTCGCACCTACGAACCGGAGCATCCGTGCCCCTCCTCATCACATGTCCGAACCATCTCAAACGGACCTCCCGAATCTTGTCCTTCACCGAAGCCACACCAACCTTATCTCGAATAGTCTCATTCCGAACCCTATCCCCCTAGTAAGCCCACACATCCAGCGCAACATCCACATTTCCACCACCTTTAGTTTTTGAATGTGAGAGTTCTTGACAGGCCAACACTCCGCTCCATACAACATGGCCGGACGGACTGCCACCCTATAAAATTTGCCTTTAAGCTTGGGCGGCACCTTCTTATCACAAAACACCCCCGAGGCGAGCCTCCACTTCATCCATCCCGCCCCGATCCGGTGAGAGACATCCTCGTCAATCTCACTGTCACACCCCCGGTTTTTCACCGCATCCGACCCCGCTAGGGAGTTGGTTTTAGAGAAAAATGGGGTTTTCCAATTAAAGTGACGTTTTGAAAAGGGATTACTTTACTTACAGAGTCGCCACTTGGAATTAGGTTTGGGTGTTCCAAGTCACCTTATTGAATCCCTATTCAAAACGAAATGACTCTTCAATTTTTATTTTTTTTCGTCTGCGAACTAGAAATCCGGATAAGGAATTCTGTTGACCGAGGGGAAGGTGTTAGGCACCCCTCGAGTCCCGTGGTTCTAGCACGGTCGCTTTAATGACTTATGCCTAAAACTAAAACTATTTTGACAAATTATGTTAAGGCCTAAATTCGTTCATTTT